>NC_080176.1:56703332-56965832 GCF_950295315.1 Erinaceus europaeus
AGCAGACTGATCCACGCCTAGATCAGACCATGGCAGAGATCACCATTTTACTAATAATTAAATTCACTCACAAATGTTAATAGGTCTGAAAAAAAGTAATTACAATGGTAACAAATTAGAGGTCTGTTACACTAACTAACTTTTCTCTATTAACACAGAATTTACACTGAAGAGCAGAAAAAGCCAAGTGAGCAGATTTCATAATTGCAAAACTTTATTTTCACTTTGCTATAACTTTCCCAGTGAAACAGAACATAAAGAAAGCCTTTTGCAAATGGATAATTACACACCACATCTCACGATTATGAGATACTGTGTAACCTTTTCTTCTCTTTTTCTAATGTGAATGAACACCATCACTGAGATATTCTTGCCAGGATAGGGGGGGGAAAAAGTACTTCAAATCACTCTTCATAGCTAATAGCATGATTTCATGCTTATTAACATATACCCATAAAATTTTAAAAATTCAGCACCTGGAGGGACAATACAGATGAGCTAACCTAAAACCTCAATTTTCAAAAGCTGAAACTTAGGTCAAGACAAGTTAAATGACTCCTAACACAAAAATTTTGGAATAAGAGAAACTTTAATCAAGTGAACAGTGATGGCTGTGTTATGAAGAAGTGAAGTTAAACATAAGATAAGAAGATGAAGTGGAAACAGGTGTCAAATCAAAGACAAATAAAAATTTCATAGGGTGGCCTTCTTGCTTAATTCATAAGTTCTAAGACAAAGTATTTATTTGGGACTCTTTAACCCCCACATACAAAAGCAAGACATTATAAACTTACCACCAGAGACCAGAAAGTTATAGATTCTCTACCCCAGAATTAGCATCAAAAATGTCACTGTAGAATTTCCCTTGATTAATGTTTCAGTTGTTCTTCACAGTTTCACCAATAAACCATGTACAGTGAACTTTGGTAACAACTTTCTTTTTTATCAAAATAAGAGTGTTCAGAATTAACTACTTAGTTATGCAGACTCCAAGACAGCTATGTTATGATGATCTTTCAAGAACCTTCTCCTCTTATTTAAGTCTTAGAAAAAAATTAAACAATATCAAGTTATTAGATTTAAACATTTTATTTTCAGCTGATTTGTCTTTGGGCCATGACAACCTCACTCATTGTAGGTACACTTGAAGTTCAATTAGTTTAGAGTAAAGCATACCAAATAAAAGATTTGTTGCATCTTGCTTTTTCAAATATGGACTTACCCTCCAAAGCTAACCTTATCAAAGTAAGGACTACAAAAGTTGAATAAGGATAAGAGACTGCCATACTTTAATGATGACTCTTTAGTCACTGTCAGGCCACCCCATGGTCTGGGGCCCTAGTCAGGGAGTCTTGAGATTCCCACACAGACATGATGGGCCTAGACCTCAAATAGATCCCTCTCGATTGTCACTGGTCATCTCCAACAACATGATAGACCCCTTTATGGACCCCCAAGGACCTTACCCTCAATGTGGATCAACAAGGTAGAGAATGTTCCATCCTCAGAAGGGAGGCTGGATAAAATATTTTATCTTCCACCCGAGGAAGATGGGTCCTGACATTGAGGTAGCTTGGAATGTTCCTAGTGATGAGCACAGAATGAATGTGAGCTCAAATCTACAGGGACTCAGGGGTCACATAGGCTCCTAAACTGAATATGGGCCCTAGATCACATCAAATCGATGGGGTTTCCAGTCAACAATATTTATACACCTTTCCCATTTTAGGGACCTACTTTCCCAATTTAGATCAGCTACCCTGATCCAGCTTTCTGGTCCTTTTTCCAGCCATGACATCATCTCCCCAGACAATAACTTGGATCCATCTGCATATCAGAGGTCAGGCTCAGGAAAAAAACTAGTATAGTCATGGGCACTTTGGAAAAATATGCCTACTAGCTATCTTCAAAACGGGGACCCCAAATCTTCATCTGCACTATTCCAGGCTTTAGGTTTATGATTAGTCAACAATGTGTTTGGCTTTATATGTTAACTCTTTTTTCAGCCACTAGGATCCAGATGCTAACATGATGCCAACTGGACTTCCCTGAGCAGATGACTCCACCAATGTGTCCTGGAGCCCTGCTTCCCCAGAGCCCTGCCCTACTAGAGAGAGAGACAGGCTGGGAGTATGGATCGACCTGCTAATGCCCATGTTCAGTGGAGGAGCAATTACAGAAGTCATACCTTCCACCTTCAGCACCTCATAATGACCCTGGGTCCATACTCCCAGAGGGATAAAAATAGGAAAGGTATCAGGGGAAGGGTTAGGATCTGGAGTTCTGATGGTGGTAAGTGTGTGAAGTCAGTGCTTTTACTATAGTCTTATCAGTGTTTCCTTTTTATAAATAAAAATAAAATAAAATAAATAAAATAAAAGACTTAAAGTGTAGTAATCCCCAAATCTTACTGCTATCTTTCAAGTAAAAATAATAAAATGGGATGATCACAAATATATATATATACATATATATATATATGGCCTTATCAATTGAAAATTTTTCCATAGATTAAGAAATTAGTCCATGTTTTGCTAAACTCAAAACAGTAAATTCTTCATTAAGAATCAGGCATCAGAAGATCTAACCCTCTATAGAATTCAAGTACTGAATGATTGATAGTTCCTGTAAAAATCTCTTATCTATGTATCTATCTAGGAAAGTAACATTTATATCTTTACAAACTAGAATTAACCTTTGAAAATCTCTACTAAATTCATGGTATACTTCTTGATAAGGTCAACAATGGTCTTTACCTAAATTTAATAATCAAGTTCTAAATCATTATATGGTGCTTTGTGTTAGCAACATTTGACATAACTAATCACTACCTCTTCTTTGAAATCCTCCTTTCATTTATTCTTAAGGTCACTATTTTCTTATTTTCATCTCCAATCATAATAGCTACTGCTTCACAAATTATTTTAGGCTCTATTCTAATTTTAACAGCTTCTAAAAATTAGTTTTCTGCAGGTTCATACTTTAAATCCCTTATATATATTGCACATGTTCTAATAATTTCTTCCAAACTTGAGTAGTTTGATACTTGAATAGTATCTAAATTCTTTTTTAAAAAAATTATTTAATTTTTTAATGAGAAAGATAGGAGGAGAGAGAGAAAGAACCTGATATCACTCTGGTACATGTGCTGTGTTGCCGGGGATTGAAATCAGGACCTCATGCCTGAGCATACAGTGCTTTATCCACTGCACCACCTCCCGGACCACAATAGTATCTAAATTCTGTTGCTATCCATCACAGACCTCTCTACCAAGCTCCATAAACTTACGACCAATTGTCTTTTCAACATTTTCAACTGGATATATAATAGTAGCTAGAATTGAACTGGTATAAAATAATACCTTTGGTTTTTTTTATGTCAAATTTATCCCTTTCTTATGTCCCACTTTTTCTCCAGAGATAACAGTTAGATTTTTCCATATGGTCATATGTAAAAATTTTGTTCCTCTATTTCATGCATAACTTGCAAGTAACCCCAAAGTAAGCCCCACTGATTTTATTCCCCAAATAAAAGAAGAATGTAATCATTTTTCAATGTCCAGCTACAATTTTGGTTGTTCAAGTTGCCATCATTTCTCAGAAAAACAAACAACTTCTAGAGTAGTGTACCTAACTCTCACTGAAACTGGAGTAATTATTTAGATACCTAATTCTGAGTAGTATTCTATTGTGTATCTATGCCACAACGTTCTTCACCAATCATCTGGCATTGGGCATCTAGGTTGCTTTAACAAATAGTGCAGGATGATGGAGTAGGGATTAATTTAGTGGTTGGTGAGGAACAGACACTTATCACAGAAAGAAGAAATGTTACCCATGTGACAACAACTGTCTTGTAAATCATTATTTTTCTAATAAAACAATAAAAATAAAAGTCACATAAGCCACTTAAGTTTTTGTTTTTGTTTAGTAATTTTGTTTAGTAATTTTTTTTTATTTAAGAAAGTATTACTTAACAAAACCATAGGGTAGGAGGGGTACAATTCCACACAATTCCCACCACCCATTCTCCATATCCCACCCCCTCCCATGATAGCTTTCCCACTCTCTATCCCTCTGGGTGCATGGACCCAGGGTTATTGTGGGTTGCAGAAGGTAGAAGGTCTGGCTTCTGTAATTGCTTCCCCGCTGAACATGGGCATTGACTGGTCGGTCCATACTCCCAGTCTGCCTCTCTCTTTCCCTAGTAGGGTGTGTCTCTGGGGAAGCTGAGCTCCAGGACACATTGGTGGAGTCTTCAATCCAGGGAAGCCTGGCCAGCATCCTGATGGCATCTGGAACCTGGTGACTGAAAAGAGAGTTAACATACGAAGCCAAACAAATTGTTGAGCAATCATGGACCCAAAGCATGGAATAGTGGAGAGGAAGTGTTAGGGGGATACTCACTGCAAACTCTAGTGTACTACTGCTTTCAGGTATATATTTTGCAGTAGTTTACGGATACGTGTGAACATATGCTCTCTCTCACAGAAACTGGTGTATATCTAGGTTTTGGGCCTTTGTTAGAAAGTGAACCACCTGAGATGGAATTAGAGTATACTATGAAAGGAAAGGTCTCACCCGAGTAATGAAGCTGAAGGGTTGTCATTCCACACGTGTAGTCTCTGGACACAGTCTGAAGTGAAGCATGTTGAGGTGGCAATCGTTGTGTTGGTTAGGTTGTGATCGGCAGATGCAATATTATTTGGTATGCGTTTCCTAATCCATACCAAATAATATTGCATCTGCCACTTAAGTGTTATCACAAGTAGTCTCTTGCCAAAATTTACAACTCCCAGTTGAGCAGTATTCCACTGCCTCTGGATTGCTTTCATTTTAGGGCTACTATGTCATGAATGTAGGAGTACATAGATCTCTCTGCATGGTTGTATTGGCTTCCTTTGGACCTACAAGAGAAACTGCCAGATAATGGAGTATGCACATTTCTTTCTCTCTTTCTTTTTTCCCCACTGCTTCACCACTCATGAAGCTTTCCTCCTGCAGATAGGGACCAGGGGCTTGAACCCAGGTCCTTGTGCACTATAGTGTGTGCATTTAACCAGGTGCGCCACCACCTGGACCCCTGTCCATTTCTAACACTCTGAGAATTCTCCAGATGCTCTCCATAGGGGTTGGACAATTTGCACTCACACCAACAATGTAGAAGTGTTCTTTTATCCTCAAAACCTCGCCAACATTTGTTGTTATTGTCCTTTCTGGTATATAACACAGGAGTAAAGTGATATCTCAGTAAATTTTGAGCATTTTTTTCATAGGTCTGTTTACCCCTTGGGTCTCTTTTATAAAGATTCTGTCTCTATCCTCTCACCATTTTTGGATGAGGTCTTATTTTTATTTTTATTTATTCCCTTTTGTTGCCCTTGTTGTTTTATTGTTGTAGTTATTATTGTTGTTGTCATCATTGTTGGATAGTACAGAGAGAAATGGAGAGAGGAGGGGAAGACAGAGAGGAGGAGAGAAAGATAGACACCTGCAGACCTGCTTCACCGCCTGTGAAGCGACTCCCCTGCAGGTGGGGAGCCGGGGCTCGAACCAGGATCCTTATGCCGGTCTTTGTGCTTTGCACCACCTGCGCTTAACCCGCTGCGCTATAGCCCAACTCCCGGATGAGGTCTTTTTGTTGCTGTTGTTTTATGTTTGTTTGTTTGCACTAAGTGTTAGTGTGTGTGTGTGTGTGTGTGTGTGTGTGTGTGTGTGTGTGTGTGTGTGTATGACATCTAAAGATCTCCTATTCCATAAGGAACCTGGTTTTTTTTTTTTAGTTGATTTAATAATGATCAACAACAAGACCGCAGGATAAGAAGAGTGCAATTCCACACATTTCACGTGACCAGAGTTCTGTATCCCATCCCCTCCATTGGAAGCTTTCCTGTTCTTTATCCTTATGGGAGCATGGACCTAGGATCATTATGGGGTGCAGAAGGTGGAAGGTCTGGCTTCTGTAATTGGACATGGGTGTTGGCAGATGGATCCATACTCCCATCCTGTTTCTATCTTTCCATAGTGGAGCAGGGCTCTGGAGAGGAATTTGTTTTAATGGAGGTTCCTTTTGCCCTGAAAAAGCCTTTCAATTTGATGTAGTCTGACTGGTTTATTTTTGGTGATGTTGTCCTTGTGATTAATTTGTCACCAAATATGCCTTTAAAATTTAGATCAAAAAGAATTCTGACATGATGTAATTGTAATGTAAATTGGTCCAAACCCTGTGGAAAACAGTCTGGAGAACTCTCAGAAGGCTAGAAATGGACCTACCCTATGATCCTGGGAATATACCCTAAGGAACCCAACATACCCATCCAAAAATATTTGTGTATACCCATGTTCATAGCAGCACAATTTGTAATAGCCAAAACCTGGAAGCCACACAGGTGCCCAACAAAAGATAAGTGGCTAAGCAAGTTGTGGCATATATACACAATGGAATATATGTACTCAGCTATGCAAATAGTGACTTCACCGTTTTCAACCCATCTTGGATGGAAGTTGAAGAAATCATGTTAAGATAAACAAGTCAGAAACAGGAGGATATTTATGGGATGATCTCACTCACATGCAGAAGTTGAACAACAAGATCAGAAGAGAAAACACTAAGCTGAACCTGGACTAGAGTTGGCGTATTGCACCAAAGTAAAAGATGCTGGGGTGGGTGTGGAGGAGAATACAGGTCCAAAAAGGATGACAGAGGACCTACTGGGGGTTGTATTGTTATATGGAAAACTAGGAAGTGTTATGCATGTACAAACTATTGTATTTACTATCAATGTAAAACATTAATTCCCCAATAAAGAAAAAAAAAGAAAAATAATAATTCTGAAAATTTTTTCTCTAAATAATACTTGATGTATGTAGTAATTTACTGCATAGAAGCAGAGAAACTGAGATGGAAGAGGGAGACAGAAAAGGAGAGAGAAATATACCTGCAGTTTGCTTTAAGGCTTCTTCACTAAAGGTGGAGACTGAGGGCTTGAAGTTGGGCCCTTGTACTGCAAAATTTACGCTCAACTGAGAGCACCACAACCTGGCCTTGTTCCCTTCTAAATATTCAATGGTTTCTAGTCAAATACCACCACCAAACCCCTCTCTACCCTTGCTACCCAGAATCCTTTGCTTTGGTCCAATACACCAAACAGTCCAATTTTTACTTAAATTTTTTTTATTATCTTTATTTATTTATTGGATAGATACAGTCAGAAATTGAGAGAAAGGGGGAGACAGAGAGGGAAAGAGACAAAAAGATAACTGCAACCCTGCCTCACCACTCGCAAAGCTTTCTCCCGACAGGTAGAGACTAGGAGCTTAAACCTGGGTCTTTGCGCATTGCAACATGTGTGCTCAACCAGGTGCGCCACCACCAGGCCCCAAATTTTTACTTTGTGTCTTCCTTCCCCTTTTGTCTTTGTTTCTTAAGCTTCACCTATGAGTGAGAACATGGATTTGTGTTTCAATCTGCATAACATAACTTACCAGGATACACTATATTGATGGCAAGATAATGTCTCTCTCATTATGTTGGTACTTTACCAATTTAGAAAGGAACCTTTACCTCAAATTATTTATTTTCTTTGGACAGTTCCAAGAAGAAAAACATCAAATAATTATATTCTTTATACTATTCAGTTTTCATTTGGTATTCAATATGAAAACTACTATGAAAAAAGTGGAAAATAGTTTTATTTCATCTATCTGAAACATTTTAATTTTGGTATCTGTGCTTTTCACTGAAAATTCAACAGACTGCTCATAACCTACTGTTTTCTCTATGAACTCCATGTTTTGTCAGTTCCTACACTGACTATATAACACAGGGAGACTTTAAAAAAATGTGTTTGCAGTGATAGGAACTAAGTTGACATACGGCAAATTGTTCTATTTTCTGACTTTTTATTGAAAAAACATGATGCTCACTACTCTATAGTAATGATGATGATGATTTCCAACATATTTAATAAAGTGCTTTGGATTTGACTATTTCTATTAAATTAACCAGATGGTGATAGCACATAATTTCAGCCAGAGATGTACATTAATTATTAACAATAAATGTAGGGCAAAACAACAGACTTCAGTAATATAACTGCACATCTGCAAAGGAGATTCTTGGTGATTTGAAAATGCTAATTCTGTGATTAATCTTCTACTTGGCTACTGAACAGCAGAAGTCATGCAAATAAGAATGGTAAGATGAATGATGGAGAATGCAGACTTTAAATCGGATTCTGATCTCAGACATCAGGAGATTCTGGTAGGCAGTGAAAACATCTCATGCACAAGAAATGTGTACTTTTATCACAAAAAATCATTTGGGGGAAGATGTGTTCTGTTTTTTAATCTTTATTTAAGTTATCTCTCCCTGAGGAAACACAGGAAAACCGTTTTCCTTCTTTCTAAGATCTCAAATTTATCACTCTGTAACCTTTTCCATTCACTGAATTGTTATTTCCACACAGCCTAAAATCTTCTCTCTACAATACAGGGAAGATTATCCTCTATTGTTGAAAACCACAGTGCATTCATATCTGGAATACAGTATGCAATTTTGGACACTTTACCCCCAAGGGGACATAGCAATAGTAGCAGAGCTTCAAATTATCAAGCGGGCTGATTAGAGACCTTCTGTAGAAAGACAGACTGGGAGAAAAAGAACAAACAAAACACTTTAAGCTCTAAACTAAAACAGAAAGGAAATGCAATCAAAGTCTTCAATACTACAAATTAATAGGTCAGAACTATATTGAATGAGTTAGTCTCAGATGTCATGGATGACTAGAAGGTTCTGTACTGTAAAACTTTCAAAGTTGGCAAAACATATACTTTAACTTTAAAAAAAGTAGATAAGGACAAATATAAGAAAACCACTGTAAATAAAGAGTTAATTGTATTTATATATTCTCTTCAAGTTTGGGAGCTACTATCTCCTCTAATCCAGTTTTCTAGCCCTATTCTCAACTCTCACTACAACTTCCCAGACAATATTCTTAGTCCACCTCCAAATTAACTCTCAAGTTTAACCAAAAATTACCAAAGTCATGGACCCCTAGGATCATACCTAAAATAGGCTTCATAGGTTCTTACTGCCCTAAAATCCCTACTCTCTGGTCTGTTCTTATTATCTGGTTCCTTTATGTTACCTTATATCTTAACTGCCTTTCAAACACCAAGTTGCAGATGCTATGATTCCATCCTAAACTTTGTAGGCATACAATTTCACCAATGTGCCCTGGAATATCACCAATCCATAAATGTAAGAATAATAAATCTCCTAAGATAAAAGTAATATTAATTCTCTGTGATCTGGATTTAATGATAGTTCCTTTTGTATTATATCAAATACATAAATAATGCAGAAAAATATAGTTAACCTGAACCTTGTGGGGGAAGTAGCATAGTGGGTTAATGTTGGTATCTTCTAATTCTGCTTTTAAAACCCCTTCTGTTTCATTTGGTTTAAATCCCCCCTGCTTAACACTGCATTCTATTTACATAACCACTGTATTCTATTTACATAACCACTGCTATCTATTTACATAAATCACTTTTACATTTCCATAAAGCACCACCTTCCCTCCAGGGCATTGGTGGTTTAGTGGTAGAATTCTCACCTGCTCCACCCCCTCTCTTTGTCACACCCTGATCCTCTCCTTGTCACACCCTGATTTTCACCAGTCACTTTTCTCTCCACCCTCTCTGCGTCACATCCTGTTCACACCCTACTTGGGAAGTATATATAAAGACAACATTGTTCATTTTAGTTAGTTGTTAGTTTAGCTTGGTATAGATTGCACTGCATCCTGCATGAATAAAGAGATATTGCGTACAGCTCGACCATGAGTCCCTGGTCGTCTGTCTCCCGTCAATGAAGCTCAGCCCGACAGGTTAAGATCACATAAAGCAAAGCACAAGGATCCCAGTTCAACCCCCACAGCTCCCCACCTGCAGATGGTGAAGCAGGTCTGCAGGTATCTATCTTTCTCTCTCCCTCTCTGTCTTCCCCTACTCTTTCAATATCTCTCTGTCCTATCCAGCAATAACAACAACAATAACAAAAAGGGTAACAGAATGGGAAAAAATGGACTCCAGAAGCAGTGGCTTCATCATGCAGGCACCAAGCCCCCATGATAACCCAGGAGGGCAAAAAAAAAAAAAAAAAAAAAAACAGTGAAAAGAAAACATAATATACAGAAAGTGAAAACAACCCAAACATCTATCAATAAATGAATAGATATATAAATGTAATCTAACAATAAGATGGGATAATATTTCATGACAAAAATGGTTAAATATATACTAGTACATGCTAAAACACAAATGAACAGTTGAAGTATTAGGCTAGTTAAAAAAATACCAACACAAATGTATACAAAATGTACAATTCCAGTTACATGAAATGTTCAAAACTGGCAAACTCCTAAAAGCATAAATTATATTAGTGATCACCAGGTGCAGTGGGTGGAGGCAATGGGGAGTGACTACTAATGAACAGAGTTTCTTTATAGGGTGATGAAAATGTTCTGCAATTATATAGTGTTTTGCACAACCTATGAATATACTAAAAACCACTGAATTGTGTACTTTAAATGGGTGGATTTTATGGTATGTGAATTATATCATTATAAAAACTCACATACTACTTATGCTTGCTCAAAGTTTACTGTTTCATAGGTAAAACCACAAGTGGAACTCCTTTCAGACCATTTATCACAACCAACCCCTTCTTAGACAGCAGTGAAAAACAAAATCTCATTGTAGATCCGGTTTTCTGACATGGCCTCTTTCTGAAGAATTCTGCTACAGCTGTGATATCCAGGAAAGGGAAGAATAATGATACCTGACTACAACTGTTTTTGCTACATTAGGGACACTTAATGATAAAATTCTTTAATCTGGGGGTTAGCAAAAAGAGTTCACCTAAACATCATCTTTGCAAATCATAAAAAAAAAAAAATCTAGATTTGAGACTGGCTCCCACAACATTGGAGGAAGCTTTGGTAGTATGGTGTCTTTCCCTCTGTCTCCCTGTCTCAGTCTCTCTTTATCTGAAAAAAGTCATCCTGGGGGCCTGTGGTGGCGGTGTACATAGTGCAAAGTGCAAGGACCTGTGCAAGGATCCCGGTTTGAGCCCCCAGCTCCCCACATGCAGGGGAATCACTTTAGAACTGGTGAAGCAGGTTTGCAAGTGTCTCTTGGTCTCTCCCCATCTTTATCTTCTCCTCCTCTCTCAATTTCTCTTTGTCCTATCCAATAAAAAACAAAATGGCTTCCAGGAGCTGTGAATCCATAGTGCTGGCACTGAGCCCCAGCATTAACGCTGGAAGCAAAATACATACATACATACATACACAGTCATCCTGCAACTGTGGAGCCCCAGTGGCAGTAAAAAGCAAGCTATTACTATTGACCACAAATAGTAAATAAACTAAAACTATGACTTGGTTTAAGACTTGAGGACTTTTAGAATATCCTGTGCATATATCCCTTCTCTCTCTTTAGTTTTTCCGCTGGCCCACCCACCCCAGAACTTGCTTGGCTAATCAGCCTGATTCAGGGCACCTGCAGCCCTGCCCCACTATGCTTATATTCTCTTTCTGCCACAATGGCTAAGCACTTTAAGGTGAATATGTTGAGTTGTCCTGTCATTTAGAGGTGGTCAAGAACATTAGTTAACATAATAATATGGCCGTATATTGTGACCCAGGTTTGAGTAGCTTCTGTGGTATAGCCTCTCTCTCTCTCTCTCTCTCTCTCTCTATCTCTCTCTCTTTCTCTCTCTCTCTCTTTCTCTCTTTCTCTCTCTCTCTCTCTCCACTCTATATGCCTCTGGATTTGTAGTCCTCTTTATTTCTAAAAAAAAAAAGTTATATTAATGAATGTCCAAGGCCTGCTTTGGTTGGAACCCAGATGCCATGTGGAAGGACCCCTGGAACTGGACATAGCTTTCCAGATAGTGGGACAGTGTTTTAATATCCTCTTCCCCATATATTTGAAATACAAATAATGAAAATGTCAGCTGTGAAGTGGTACAGCTGTATGTGTTCAAAGTCCCAGCTTGTACAATTTAGAAAAATAATTAAAAGAGGGAAGGTTGGGGGGGGGGAGAAAGATAGAAAAAGAGAAGAGAAGTAAAGCTGCTCCTGTGGTCTACTTATCAGGTTCTCTTAGAGTCATCAGCTGGAGGCTTAATGATGGCGCACCTTGTAGAGCACAAACAATACTATACACAAAGGCACAGGTTTAACCTGCCTCACCACCTGGAGAGAGGAAGAGTCACAAGCTATGAAGCAGTCCTAAAGGTGTCTCTCTCTTTCCCTCTCTACTTCCCCTTTCCTTCTCAATTTCTATCTGTCTCTCTTTAAAAAAAAGTATATTATCTGATCAAATGTTCAAAAAAATCTTAACATTGATTATTTTCTTTATTGACTTATTTGGAGAGAGAACAACAGCTTTATCCTGGTACATGCAATGCCAGGGATTCAACTCAGCACTACATAGTTCAGAGTTCATCGTTTTAACCACTTTGCCACCTCCCGGACCATGAAAGACAATTTTCAGAAGTTACAGAAAAATCATCTCAAAGACCTCCAGCAACTCCTGAGATACAGATAAACAAAAGGAGACATTTAAGACTCAATAATATGTCTGTAGTGAGAAAGTGAATTTTCTGTCAAGTAGATACATTTGTTTATCCATTATTTATTTACCAGAGCAATGCACAACTCCGGCCAATATTGCTTATTTTCTTTAATTTTTTTTCTGACAAAGATACTTACAAAGTGTCTACTACTAGCCTTTTAGAGTTAAAGACAAGGCACTGACTGGATCTTCAAGAAAGCCCTATGGGTTGCTATAATGCACAATGGCTTGAGTTAGGGATATTATACAGTGCAGGTAAAAGATAAGAACATGGAAAATCAATTTATGAATATTCTTATCCCTCAGAGAAAAAGAAAAAATCTAATGGGAAGTGTTTTAAAATAAATGCAAGTTATGGACTGAGCTGGATCAGGAATCCTTCTACTTTTCATCTGACCATATATTCATGCATCCATTCCAGAGTTTTGGGAATTAAAAACTAGAAATAAAGAGTTCAACAGCTAAGCAGATCAAAGTTGTGGTGTTGACAGTAAAAATATATAGTTCCAAATAAAAAGCTATTATTGGCAGATTATATCCTTAACTGGGTATCAGAAGATGTCATGACCTGTATTTACCTATTTGTGTATATTAGACTATGTAGGCCCTGTGAAGTGTGACATGGGTATATACGTTTTTTTAATTTTAATGTTAGAGAGAGAGGGAGAGAGACTACCGCACTGCTCTATCATCCCTGAGCATTCCTCAGGTGCCTGAGTACTCTTATGTGGTATTGGAGTTTGAACCTAGGATCCCATGATAGTTAAAGGGTACAGTCTGTCAATATCTTGGAGTAAGTCATCTTTAAAACTTGAGTATTGCATCTATAAGAAAAGACACATGATGGTTAAATAAGTAATTTTTCTAAGGTGCCATTTGCAAAAGGCAAAATATGATTCTGACTCCAAAGTTCATGGTCTTTTTACCACATCAAGCTAAGCAGAAGTAACAGGGCAGCCTGCCTTAAGTAATCTGAAATTCAAAACAAAATCACAGTTAAGGAATTGAAAATAATGTAGGTAGCAAATATAAGGTCATCAATTCACAAGTCATCTAGCATAGCAGCACATGAAAAGTCAAGTGCCACTACCTGATCAGTCAGAAATCATGAGTGGTCACACAAATGCTGGTTCAGACCACCTCATAAAGCAGGTAGAGGAGATTCTCACAAGAGAAAGTCATCACTCATTTCAATTGAGAGATTGAGATAGTAACCCATTAGAAAAAAAAAAAAAAAAAAAAACCTTGAAATACATTTCATTTGGTGGACATGTAAGATTATTCAAATCCTTATGTTCTCAAAAAAAGGTATAAGATCTTCTTATCTGAAATGTCTCCTAGAAAAATAGAAAAGTGAATGTATACTTCTCGCTCCAGTATATAAACATTGCCTTTTAGCTGGCATCCAAAGAGAAAAGGCCTACTTTAATTTATTTTTTGATGGCAATGAACACTATTTTGATTTGATAACTCTTAATGAGGACAGCAGACATCAGTGATATGGACAAATCATTGTTCTAAAAACACAAATATCAACATAGGCACAATCTCCTAATTTTCTCATCTTTGGTGTACATTAGTTGGTTAATGGACTTGAGCCAGGATATCTATACAGACAAAACAAAGTGGATAATTGAGCAATTATCTGATGAATTTAAACACTAAAAGAAGTGGCTCTGGATAATTAAGATTTTGTTCTAAACTGCTGGAGCATTCTTCATTGGGGAAAAGTCATAGAGATGGACCAGAAGTGGATATCTGTTATTTGCCTTCCTCTGCTACATCTTAAAGAGGCTTGAAGAGACTTTGTAGAGTTTGCACAAATACTTAAACTTTAGACCATTTTCTGAAAGTTACATGACTAGAGTAGCCTCTCTGCTGTCATTGTTGAAGACCAGAGTACAAACATATACAAGACATGACAGAATCCTCTCTTCATCCAGATCGACTCTTGAGAGTACTCTGGGCTTTAAGCCTTGTAGCTGCACTGATCAAAAAGGGTAAAAATAGTACTAGTATCCACCATCTTTGGTTAAAGAAGCATCATGCTTCACATGACATGACAGATATGAGCGTCAAAGTTTGCTTCTAAGATTTTCAATATATACTACTGACCCACAATAGGACCCATGGACTTTCAAGATGATCACCCACTTTAAAACTGATCAGTCTTAGAAACTTCAATCTTTATCTACCAGTATTTTATGCAAGTTTGTTAGCTGATAAAAGTAAGATTTAGCTCTCTAAATCTGAGTAGCTAACACAAAGGCATATGTATCAATGCACTGGTAGAGTCAGGGTCAAATCTCAGACCACATTGATTCCAGAATTATTATATCTCTTTCCACAAAAGTGAAAATGAAGACATCATCATGTAATTAATCACTGTTCTTGGGAATGTTTAGATTCACATATAATATGGGAGAAGGTAGTAAGATGAAGATACTACAAAAAGCATACCACTCATGATGCCACAGACTGAGTATAATGAGCTAAAGCAGAGCAAGCCTGCCAAATAGTGCAAAAGAGATTGTGTCCTAAAATTATCAATGAGAAATAAGATTTAAAACCAGATATATTGAATGTGGAATATTTTGGTTTATGTAGAAGAGAGACAATCACCCAAATTACTCAAATAAATGCAATTATATGCCTATATTAATCTGAA
This sequence comes from Erinaceus europaeus, assembly GCF_950295315.1. Classification (NCBI taxonomy): domain Eukaryota; kingdom Metazoa; phylum Chordata; class Mammalia; order Eulipotyphla; family Erinaceidae; genus Erinaceus; species Erinaceus europaeus. The sequence goes on from NC_080176.1 coordinate 56,718,649, forward strand.
TATCCCAAACAGATCAAAATATACATTTTCATCAGTCAAAATAAATGGAGTATTGGACATTTTATACTATTGATTGTTAACTATAATGGAATGGAAACTTTAAGCTTCCCAGCCATGAGGCAATTAAAGACTGTTATTAAAATATTACTTACATCAACACTTCCAAACTTCCCCAAGTTTTGCATACTTCTCTAGAAATATTTGCCAAAATCTAATGAAAGAAGATGTACATGCTATTGTGTTTCTACTGATTTCTTTTTTTTTTCTTCCCTCCAGGGTTATTGCTGGGCTCAGTGCCTGCACCATGAATCCACTGCTCCTGGAGGTCATTTTTCCCCCTTTTGTTGCCCTTGTTGTTGTAGCCTCGTTGTGGTTATTATTATTATTACCATTGTTGATGTTGTTCGTTGTTGGATAGGACAGAGAGAAATGGAGAGAGGAGGGGAAGACAGAGAGTACCATCACCTAAGATCTTCTAGGGAGTAAAATAAGTTCCTAGTAGTATGTCAGTTTCCATGGCACCTAGTGCAAAGTAATTTGTTCAAAGTTGATGAATGAATGTTTCTAAGTAATTATATTCAGATCTTCTTGTTTAAAGAGTAAATGTTATAAAACTATACTAGATCTGTTTTCCAAGGATAGCTCAAAAGTTCTTTTAGAAAATTATGGCAGATAATTTTTAAAAAATTTAAGTATCCTTATTTGAAGCAAGGAATAAGTCACACATAAATTTGAAGAATGAAAGGAGATGATATGTCATATGTAATATCAAGTGGCAATACCAGGACACTGGACTGGGCAACAACTACCATGAAAAATTGCCTGGCTTAAATAGCAATTAAGGATTTAATGGAGGAAAGTAATCAGGAATATGGGTGATCTAGCCAGTAAAAGAGCATTAAGTGGGTAATACAGTACTCAAAATATGCTCTGTGAATATTCATGAGTTGATCTTATTGTGACTTATCTACATGGTGACATTTTCCAGTAGGGAAACATTTGACTAAAAGAAAATAGCTGCTGAGTTCCTGGACATTATAAAATTTAGTGTAAAGGAAACAGAATTGGCAGGAGCAAACGATGAATATTTGAAAGTAGTGACAGAGAATAGGAATTCTGCCATTTAAAGTTACTTACTACCTCAAGAAAACCCACATAGTTTGATATGTTTAGCTTGATAAAGGAAAAAAAAACACATGAAAAGGGACTGAGTTACAAAGATAAAAAATACCTTCTTAGTCTACCTCTCAAAACATTTTTGTATATGCTTGCTCAGTTAAGATAACTGCTTCCAGTAAATTGGAAAAATACTATAAAGAAAGGGAAGGTAAGGAAAAAAATGTATGTCCAAATTAAGAAAAAGTGTGCTCTTTTGCTCTTGTGAACCAACATGGAGGGATGCAAAGGAATAATAACAGCAGAAGTAGATGCAGCTACAAAAGTCATCTCAAAAAAAGAAACTGCTTAGGAAAATGACATGATTTCACAGCCCCCAGTGGTTATGGAAATCAAGAGAACGAAAATATTTGTGTGCAGGTGAAATGTTGACTGCACTTAAGGCACTCAAAAGAACCTGCTGAGAAGATGCACCAATTTTGACCTGAATTAGTCAAACTGTCGAAGCTGTGTCTGCATAGTAATAAATGGTGTGAAAAGAGTAAACAAACATATATGTATTTTGTTGTCATTGAACTCCTTGCGAACAAACTGTCAAGATGATTTTCTCTTGGTATCTTGGCCCAAAAACATGGCAGTTAGTCAAAGTAAGTGATCTTCTCTTCATAAAGTAGTTGGCAATAATAGCTAAATCTACAGAAATGGATTCCCCCTGCTTTGGTGGTGTTCTAGAAATAGCTCACCTGGGAAGGTTCCTGCTTTGTCATGTGCACAACCCAGGTCCAGTCTAGTTTCCACTGTAGTGGGGGAAACTTCAGTTCTTTTTCTCTCTCTGTCTCTACCTGGAAAAAAAAACAGAGAAATTATATCCTAAATACAAGAGAAGAGCCAACCATAATCTCTGAAGTTTCAAATTACATAACAGCTACTGACCATTGCCAGACAATTTGCCTGTCTTGTTTAGGCATCACAGTTATGAATATGTTCAGCAGCCAAGAATTGAGCCAACAAACACTCCTCTGGTTACAACAAAAAAAAAAACCATCATCACCAAACCCACTTTGTTCCCTTCAGACACCAAAATAAAGTTCTATTTTCCTAGGTGGGGAAAGTAGCATAATGTTTATGCACAAAGACTCTCATGCTTGAGGCTCCAAAGTTCCAGATTTGATCACCCACACACACTACCATAAACCAGAGCTGGTAGGAAAAAAAAAAGTTCTATTTTTCCCCATTCAAATTAATTGAATCCACGAGCCCCCTCCACATTTTATGCAGTGTTTTAAGAAAAAAGAAAATGTATGTCACTGCCTTGTTCCCCAACAATTTTATTTCCTAAGTTTGAGATGTGCAGATCTCTAAAGTTAATATAGAGATGAATTAAGGTTATTGAAACTTAACAAGAACTCCCAACATTCTTCATTTCCATCAAAAGTAAAATTCTTGGTCGGTTTGCTTCCTGGGGAAAAAAAAAGTACATGATCACTAGGGAGATGGATACTTATAATTAATACACCCTGTGAATGTCAGCTTCAGCATAACTTTTCCTCCACACTTGTCATGGTGTCGCGTTCATCCTTGAGGGATCCATCAATTCACACCGAAGCATCAGGAGGCCAGAAAGAAAGTTTGTCTTCATTTCTACCTTCTTTCCAAGGTTAACTACCTTCAGATCACATTCAGACTAAAATAAGGAACTTGATTCTCCCTCTGTGTTTCTGTTCTTATATGAAAAAAGAAAAGAAAAGAAGGAAGGGAGAGAAGGAGGGAGGAAAGGAGGAAGGGAGGGAGGAAGGGAGGCTAAGTCTAAAATGAGTGTGATGAATATTCATGAAGGTCAAAGTGATTGAAGAAAAAATTGCCAATGATAATGAATATGTGCAGATATAATTATATTTCCATAGATTTCTACTAGTAAAAATCTGCAAGAGTGTCATAAGTAGATAAAGGTATTAATAACAACGAAATAAGTATTACAAAGTTTCTTGTTACTATACTGCAAAACACAGTCTGAAGGATAATGGCTCATTCTGGGTTTTTTGTTTTTGTTTTTTTACTTTATTTTAATGAGAGAGCTATACAGAGAAAGAAGTGGAAAGACAGAGACCAGAGCAATGCTCAACTCTGGTTTATGGTGGTGCTAGGGATTGAAACTGAGACCTCAGAGCCTCAGACATAAGTGTCTTTTGCATAACCATCATGATATCTCCTCAGCTCTAATGGCTCATTCTGAAAATCAGAAAACATGAAAATAAAATAGAAGCCCAGCAAAAATTGGCCATCTCTCTGATATCTGTTGCCTTGATACTTTCAACTGATAGTCATTATATAAACTTGATAGTCATGATATAAACTTACATAAACTTTTCCCCTAGTCTTTACTTGTCTAACATTAAAAGTCTTATTATTTTTTTAAATCCATTTTGTGAACCTCCATTTAGCCTGATACTTGGCTTTCTTGAAACGAAAATCCTTTTTCATAGTTTCAAAATTATTTTTATACACTTGTTCTTAGTTACATATTCTTCCTTTCTTCCACCCTTTTAATCTTTGACTGGATCATATTTTCAAATCATAGCTAAATTTTCTCAAAGTGACTCTTCGTGCTCTGAATACAAAATTTGATCTTTACTTTCCATATGCTCTGAACTTTAGACACATAGCTACCTTAATATTAATCCATGGCATTAATTTTTTAATTTTTCTATTTCTTTATTGGAGGATTAATGGTCTACAGTAGACAGTAACAGACAATAGTGTGTACATGTATAACAATTCCACATAACAATATAACCCCCACTAGGTCCTCCTCTGAATGCCATTTAATTTGTAGTATGAAGGTACTTCTAGTTTCTTCTCTCACTGCTTTCTCCTGCTTTTACTGTTCTACCATCAGCAAAAGCAAATACCTCTTTTATATTTCCTTCATTTCCTGACAATCATTACCCAGTGATAATTGGTCATAAGGATATTGTGTTGCTCTAAAGTCATCAAGTAAAAATTATCACTGAATAATATTATCATCCAACCCTCTGCCCACATAAACTCGTATACATGGTCATATTTTGTTTATCACTAACATTAACAACCCCACAAAGTCATCTTATTATGTCTGTTTATAAGCAGATGAAATGCTAGTGACTCAACATGGATGCTAAACTAGAAATTCAATATTCCAGCATTAATCTTCTCTTTTCCTCCTGAAAAGTCAAAACAAAGTGCCCAGGGATATTTACAGTGCAAGTAGATACTCTCAATTTCTATGCCCAACTGGAGTCTATTAAGACCTCTTACTGACATTACTGTTCTTATTTATTTATTTAGCCATATAGGAGACATAAACCAGAGTCCCTCCAAGCAGCAGCATAGTTTCTGAAAGCCCAGGAAGCAGTAGAGAAAGATACGGCATCATAGATTTTCTGAGTGGGTGACCCTGAGCTCATGGTGCCCTCATTTCCAACTTTGACATCTCAGAGAAGTCTAGACATCTTTACCTTCTCCTTCTCCTTGCTCCGCTGCATTGGACACTTCTAGTTCGAATTTCTCTCTCTCTCTTTCTTTTGTTAACCCTTTTCTGTTAAATCATTTACACCATGTTATGATTCCCCTGCTGCAAGTCTCTTGTCATTTTCTTTTTATTTATTTTTATTGCCACCAGGGTTATTGCTGGGGCTCATAATCTGCATTACAGTGGCCATCTTATCTTTTTCTTTCTTTCCTTTTTTTTTTTTAATAGGACAGACAGAACAGGGAACTAGAGGGAGAAAGACGCCTGCAGACCTGCTTCAATGCTCTTGAAGCAGTCCCCCTGCAGATGGAGAGGGGAGGGCTCAAACCCAAGTGCTTGAGTTTGGTAACGTCTGTGCTTAGCCAGGAGTGCCACTGCCCAGGCCCCTCTTGTCTTGTTCTTTAAAATAAGAAAATATCACTTCCTTTCTGTTATTTAATAAACTAAATGAAGATTTAAAATTTTTAAATAAACTAGATGAGCATAAGGTTATGTGAACTTTGTAGACTTTAACAAAATTAGTTGTTACATATACCTGTGTACTCAACCCTTAGTAAAGATGTTCTGTGATCTATACTTGAAAAACTCTATTCACTTCTGCTATATGAGTGTGTGTCTAACTCCTCCTGTTTTAGTTCAAACTTTTCCCACTATATCTATCACCCATTTATATTGATATTTTTACAGTTATAGGCATTTTAAATCTGTAATTTTCCCTCTTCTCTACCTATTAAGCTATCTCAAGAACTAATTCAACGTTTTCATTCACAAAAGTTTGTCCTGATAAACTCCAACAGAATTTGACAGTTAAAGTGTGTGTGTGTGTGTGTGTGTGTGTGTGTGTGTGTGTGTGTGTGTGTGTGTGTGTGTTTAAATACAATTATACTTGGGGTTCACTCAGTAGGGTGCACCCATTACCCTTGTGCAAGGACTTAGATTCAAGTTCCTGGTCTACAGGGAAAAGCTTCACAAGCAGTGAAGTAGTGATGCAGATGTCTTTCTTTCTCTTCCCTGATCTATCTTACCTTCCCTCTCAATTTCTTTCTGTCTCTATCAAAACAAAACAAAACAAAACAAAAAACTCCAAAGTGATGGACTAGTTGTGCAGGCAAAAAGCCCTAGAAATAACCCTGGTGGCAATTTTTAAAATAATAAACAAGTAAATATCATTCTCTGTTCTCTCATAATATTTTCATTACTTTGAATTCAGATTTCTTATCTCTGCTTTTGTTTGTCACTTACTTTAAAAATTAAAAGCTTTCTTGTTGCTCCCATAATCTCTAGTATAACACAATGCAAATGGTAGTGTACAAGACAGTTTAATGATTTTTTTGTTTTTAACATAAGGCCTAATTTCACTTACAGCAGTTGGAACTAGTATCAAACTGGGGTAAAATAGACATCTAATAATACATCATTACAAGGGGCCAGACAATGGTGGTACCAATAGAGCACAAGTGTTACTATATTCTAACAGAGAGGTTCAAGAGCCCCATCGAAACCTTCAGGGGGTAAAGTATAATGAGCAATGGATCCAGATTTGCAAGTCGGCCTCACTTCTTTTCCTTCTCCTCCTCTTCCTCCTCCTCCTCCTCCTCCTCCTCCTCCTCCTCCTCCTCCTTCTCCATTTACTTCTGTATAGAAAGAAGGAAGGATGGATGGATGGAAGGAAGGAAGGAAGGAAGGAAGGAAGGAAGGAAGGAAGGAAGGAAAGAAGGAAAAAAGGAAGGAAGGAAAGAAGGAAAAAAGGAAGGAAGGAAAGAAGGAAGGGCAAAGAAATGGAGAAATGGCCACCAAAAACAGTGGAGTCATTGTGTAGGAACTGAATACCTGTAATAACTTTAGTGGTAAATAAATAAATGAAAAAGTGAATGAATGAATGTATCACTATACATTACTGAAACAGTTCTTGTTTAAAATGTTTATTGAAGTGTTAGACAAAATACATAGGTCCATTATCATTCCTGTAAATTTCCATGGAATTTTCCGTTTCTAAAGATTGAGAATGCAAATTCTGTTGACTAGGAGGGGACTATTCAATAAATGCAGTTTCTGACTCCCTGTACTCCTTTTAGGCTGAGATAACGTAGTTTAGCAAGCACTCAGGGCAGTGTTTAGTCGAAGTATTTACTTCAAGTTGTCAGAGGCAAGAGGCTATGGAAGAGATTGAATTTATTGCACAAAGACATGCTTTTACATAATCCAACTAGAAATTCCTGGAAGGCAGACATGTACTTTTAGAAACAACAACAGCAAAAACATATGATGAATAGAGGGTGCTGAGTCCAGCTCCTATTCCTGGTTGCTATATTTTCTCAAACTGTGTATTGTCAGAGGCAAATGTGCAACTAGGCATCTGATATGATGACACGATCACGTTAAAGACCTGAAAGCCAAAATTCACATGGCCAAATGTGTTAAGAGATCACAAAATCTTCTGACAAAATATCCATCTTGAATTCAGAAAGACACAAAGCAAAGCACTGTTGCCAATCATTGCAAAAGAAAAGTGAGCTTAATGCTAAGGAAAGGGTAATTTCCCCCTTGGAATCTGGTAGCTGTGACTCAGAACCTGAAGAAAGCACTCCTCCTGGGGACCAGAGCACTGCTGCCTTGACACCTTTTTTTCATTTTGTTTGTGAGCTAAGATGAGAACAGGAGTTCTGCATCCTCAAAAGAAAACAAAAAGTATATGTAACAATTCTTTGTTATCAGGAGGATAAATATCAGTAGCTGATAGAAACAGCACACATATAAAATGCAACTGCTATGAAATTACTGGTTTTTAAGAAAATTCAAATGAGAAAGTAATGAAAAATTTCTGGCATAATAAATACTACATCTATAATAATATTTAGTGATTAAATATCATCATTTTTATTTATTAATCTATGTACCTGGCCCTATTTTAAGTGTCTTTAATCATTTAATCCTTATATTATAGCTGTGAAGCAGATATTGTCATTACTTTGACTTTCAGATCAGGATAGCAGGGGAGAGGAGATTACATAAATGCAGGCCGATAGCAAGGTTTGATATAGAGACTATCTCAACTTCTATCTTCCTTGAAATCCTTGGTAAGATCCTGATGTGTAGAAATGACTAGGAAGGCAAAGAAATTAATTAAAAAGTATGCAAAACAAAGCAAAATGGGAAGATACACTGAATAGGTGGGTTCAGATTATAGAGGTGGGGGGGTATTCAAGATAATCTCAGTGCAGAATTGTGTGAATACTGGTTTCCTTCAAAGACAGTCCAAGGGACTAATAGAATACTTTTATCTGCAGATCTAGCAAATATCCATTTTCAGTTACGCATTTAATTCTGGTCTTCATACACTAAGAATAAGATCTTTGTTAGACCAATAATGATTCTAGATCTTAGTGTTCACACCTGACACTAGGGACTCTCATATAGTACATACTCCATGAAACATATTGTGACTGTCAGATGAGGTAATTCTCACCAGCCATTTAGTCCCATGTCTAGTATACAGTGATCACTCAATAAATACCAGCTCTCATACCAATTCTCTGTGCAAGACACTATTATAAGAATGAACAGAATCATAAAATATGCTGTCAACCTTGACACCCTGAAGATAAAATGACATAATAGTTTGGGTACCTTTTATCCAAAATAATTCTCCCAGTTGTTGTAATCAAGCAATAATCACTCTCCTTCTCAACCCCTGATAGCACCTAGTTTGTTCCTAATACGTTTAATCTGGAAAACAATAGATGTTCTATAATTACTGGATCTGTGTCCATTCTATATGTGAGCAACTGTGGATCTTAGAAAATATAGTCTGAAAAAAATGAGTAGACTTGATACTGAAGAACTTAGCTGAGCGGTGTGAACCACAAGCTGGCAATGCTTACCCAGGGTTAGTACACAAGAGAAAAACTAATTTGCTGGACTAATTAAGTTAGGGCATATTAAATGTCTACAGTCCTCCTCTAAATTTATAAATTTAAGAATTATTTGTAAGTAGCTCCTCTATTTCCATTTGGCTTTCATTCCATCTGGTGAACTCACTGTTGGTGCATTTCCAGACATTTCTTCTCTTCATAGTCTTGTAGAGAATTTTCTTCTGCTTAATCAAGTTTGCCTTCATCAGTTACTTGCTCAAAATAGCTTATACCTTTCTTTGTAATTTCATACTTCTTGTTATACAGCAATGGATAGCATCACTCAGTGTAGCTGTTAATTGCGTATTTTTATCAAAGGTGTGAGTGACTGGTCCCTTCTTTATGATTATGTACATTTTGAAAAATCATGCTTAAAATTCACATTAGGGAATCGGGCGGTAGCACAGCAGGTTAAGCGCACATGGCATGAAGCGCAAGGACTGGCGTAAGGATCCCAGTTTGAGCCCCCGGCTCACCACCTGCAGGGGAGTTGCTTCACAGATGGTGAAGCAGGTCTGCAGATGTCTATCTTTCTCTCCCCCTCTGTCTTCCCCTCCTCTCTCCATTTCTCTGTCCTACCTAACAGTGATGGCATCAATAACAACAACAATAACTATAACAACAATAAAAGGGAAAAAAGGGGCAACAAAAGGGAAAATTAACATTTAAAAAAATGCACATGTTGAATGCCCAGGTATGTTTACAATCCTAATTCAGTACTGAATAGTAGAAATCAAGATCCTTTATATAATAACAACAAGGAAAAGGGTGACTGTAGGCAGTGCAAGAGAGATGGCAGGTTTTTAGCAAAGTGGCCTAATATTTTTTTTTCAAAGTATTGCTCAATTCTAGGTTTATGTTGGTACAGGAGATTGAACCTGAAATTTCGGTGTCTCAGGCATGAAGTACATTTTATATAACCACTGTGTTATCTCCCATATCCCCTAGTATCTATTCTTGTGAGTCATTTAGACCAGAATTTTCTGTGTATCGAAAAAGATCCTCTTGTGAAATACTGCTAACGTGATATGCATTTAAAACTAGGAGGAATTCAAATTTGAGAATATTTGCCAATAGTTTTGAATCATGCCTTCTGGTAAAACAGTGACAAGTCCAAAAATTTTTTAGAAAAAAAACAACTAGCACAAGGACCAGTGCCATTCAGATTGGTTTGACAAAATGATAACCAGGTGGACAGAAACATTCTGACTTTTCATCTCAGCTAGGGACTTACAGGCCCCCTGATGAAAAGGACTCAAGCCACAGCATTGAGGACTGCTCGATAAAGATGTTTTCCCAGTATGTGGCAGCAGTTAAAAAGCAAATAGGTTTCCGGGCTATAACAAAAAGGGCTGGAAGATACAGTGGTACAATGAACAATGAAGGCTTTTTTCTTCAGAGAGACTGGACGCCTGCCATCTTACCACCTGAACGCTACGTGGCAGGTTGAAAGAATCCTGAGCAATGTGTCCGAGACAGCTCCAAGTGAGGATGATCTATTCTGAATGTTTGGGAAGGCGAGTTACTGGCAGTCAGATGGAAAGATTCACAATTATGAAAGGCTTGGCGAAAGCTGATCACATTCTCCTTTCTGCTGGGCTTCATGCTTCAGAACAACCCCAACCTCATTTTATTAAAATGCTCATCGCTGTCAGTTAAGAGACAGGAGTCAGCTTGACAGCATTGCCTAAAAGGCTCAGTTAGGGAGGCTGGCAGGACTCTCAGGCCACCTGACCTAGACAGGGCTCTACTTATGCATCCTCCGAGCACAGCCCTAGAAGCTAAAATACTTTGGAAAGACAAGTCAGGCTGATTTCTAGATTAAATCCCCCTGTCCACTGCTACGTGCTTCACTGAATGTGGTAAGCTAAGCGTGAATTTCAGCAAAGCGCTGTTGAGCAAATAAAAGCAGATAAAGAATGTTAAAAGGATATATATATATAAAACAAACTGTCAGACCATCCACAACCTCAGCCAAGTCCAAATGGCTTCATTTTCCTTTTCTATCCTGGACAGTCTGCTTGAGTCTCTCCCACTGGCATTTTTAGGATACAGTCCAGGCCATTATGAACAGATCCAACAATGTGTAGTGATCTTGAAGCTTGCAGAAAAGTTTGAGACTACTTAAATTACACCCCATTTATCTTTACCAGGGGATTGTGTGGTTCTGTCAGAAGTATCTTCAGTCCCCTGGTGAGCTAACTTGCAGTAACTCTGCCATGTGAGAAAGATTTAGAGGCACAGTTCATAATAAATGCTCAGAATTCAGTATTTCCTTTTAGCTGACTCTTTAGTCTCCGTCAATATCAATGACTGCATTTTCAGTCTATAACATGAATATTCACCCTTGGTGTCTTTTTTATCTAGACATGGGGCCATGATCTTTTGTCAACTTTGACCTTCACCTATACTCAATCACGCCATTTGTTAAGTGTTTACTTGACTGGGTTACAGTTTGCCTCTGCTTGCAGTGCCTTTTTTCTCTTAGTGGCACATAACTGAAATAATGCTTCAGGGAAGTCATTGGTGTTATGAAGAAATCAAATGCCAGAATAAGTCTTATTGTAGCAAGAGGCTTGGATAACATTTGGGAGATGGAAAAGTAATTGTAGGAATAACAAAGAGTTAGTGTAAGAAAAAAATATGTAAGTGAGCACCCTATGTGTGTAGAATCTATAAATAGGCCTTCCTGGTAAGAAGAGGAAATATGGGAAATAGTGTTGAAAAGAAGGGAGGAAGGGAAGAAGGAAAGTAGGGAGGGAGGAAGGAATGAAGGAAAGAAGGAAGGAAGGAAGGAAGGAAGGAAGGAAGGAAGGAAGGAAGGAGGAAGGAAGGAAGGAAATAAATGGGGGAGTAGGTATAGAACAGAAAAGACTGTCAGACCATTATGTAAAACAGTCCTTACATGTGTTGGTATATAAAGGTGGTATTAGAGCTGGAAGAGCAGAACTAGACACCAAGCTCTATCCATGGAAATTTTTCAGTTTTGCGAGTTCATCTACTTCTGCTTTGGTTTCCTCATATGTAAAAAGAGGACACTGTCTACTCCTATGTTTTAATAGCTATATACATAACACACATAAGGGCTGTTTCACACTATGGTCCAAGTGAAAAATTCAGCCTTTTCTACTTTGTTTACATTACTGCTGCCTCACTACTTTTCCAGTTTATCACTGAGGCTTGGTGCTGGCATTATGTATCTACTGTCCCCAGAGGTAATTATTTTTCCCTTTTACTTTTTTTTCTCTTTTTTCTTTATATTTTATTTGATAGGCCAGAGAGAATTTGAGACGGGGAGGGGAGATAGGGAGAGAAAAAGACACCTGCAGACCTGCTTCAGGGCTTGTGAAGCATCTGCCCTGCATGTGGACAGTGGAGCCTCAAACCCAGGTCCTCACACATGTTAATGTGTGCTCAACTAGGTGCACCATCGCCTGGCTCCCACTATCCCATTTCTTTCCCTCCCTCCCTCCCTTTCTTCCTTCCTTTCTTCTCTCGTTCTTTCCTTGCTTCCTTCTGATACTATTTCGCACATACCCTCTTTCTAGCACGAAGCCTGTTAACAGTCTATACATGCAGAATGCTCATTTACAAAAATGTTTTTCTTGCTCTTTATCATGCCTACAATTGCTTCTCTATCTCCCAAATGTTATTCAAATACAGACAGTTCTTCCAAGAAGATTCTACTCCAATCTCACATCCGCACGGACCTTTATCTAATGATTCTACCCAATGCTCAGTTGTTCTTTCCCTTTCATTTTCTAATATACTTCATGTGGTTCCCTTTATTTTTTAAGGACTTATTTTATTTGTTTAATATATGGTAGTTTCCCATGAAAGAGAGAGAGAGCAATCAGAGCACACTTCTACACAGGCAGTGCAGGAAACTGATGGGTAGTCTCAGGAATGCCAGTTCTGTGTTCTACTAGTGAATTGCTGTTCGCAGCTAGTATATGTTCCTTTAATCACCAGTGACTGCCCTCCAGCATGAAACTTGTACTTCTTTGCATTTGTGTGTGTCTGTGTGTGTTGCATTTGAAGATGTTATGTAGGTCTTAAATAAAAAATATTATATGATGAGGTTCTACAATATTTCCAGATGAGAGAACTTTCCCATTCTCATAGACCGACTTTTACCAAAGGTGCTATTGTTGTCACAGTTGTAGTTAATAGCTATATTATTTAGTTGAAATTGTTTCTTAAGAATAATTTTTAAAATCTTATGAGTAAAATAAGACTGTCATGTCTTTAATTCTCTATTTTAAAACTCCCAGTGATATTCTGGTGATGGTTACACCACCTTTCTATAGACAGGGAAAAAATTATTCTTCATAGCATTGGTCAATTTGTTCGATATAAACTAGTCTCATTGTGGATAATCTCAAGCTTCTAATGTAATGGCACATTGTGGAGAGTTGGGCAAAGATATCCACATTCAGACTCTTTGGCCAGTGCACATCACCCCTAGCTCACAACTAAATATCCTACTATCTTTCAGAATGGCTATTTTCTTTATGTTATCTTAAGATCCTGTCTCTCCAGGCAGCCCTAAAATAGATTTGTTCTGTAAATATCATTCTCATTGACAATGAGACCAAAAGGAATGGATTTGAACTCTCCACTTACAGAAATGTGTCTCAAAATTCCTTCCTGGGAGTCGGGCGGTAGCACAGCGGGTTAAGCACACGTGGCCCAAAGCGCAAGGATCTGTGTAAGGATCCCAGTTCGAGCCCCCGGCTCCCCACCTTCAGGGGAGTCGCTTCGCAGGCGGTGAAGTTGATCTGCAAGTGTCTATCTTTCTCTCCCCCTGTCTGTCTTCCCCTCCTTTCTCCATTTCTCTCTGTCCTATCCAACAACAATGATGACATCCATAATAATGATGACTACAACAATAAAACAACAAGGGCAACAAAAGGGAATGAATAAATAAATAAATATTTTAAAAATATATTTAAAAAAAAAAGAAATTCATTCCTAGACTGCTTAAAGAAACACTGACAAGTTCATCCTTCTACACAAAAAACAGAAAGTATGTCTCCCAATCTTTATTTTTAATTTTTAATATCTTATATATTCATTAATAAGAGGGATAGGAGAGACAGAAAGAACCAACATCACTCCAGTACATGTGCTACCTTGTATCAAACTCAGAAACTCATGCTTGAGAGATCAATGTCCCATCCACTGCACTACTTCTCAGGCCACTGCCTCCTCATCTTTAGATGAAGAGGTAATCTCTACAACAGTAACATGATTCCAGTCAATCACTAATAGATGTTGCTATGATTTTAAGAATATGTTAAAGGGATAGAACTTGCTATCCCATTCATATTGAACGAGCCCTTAGCATACAGTGTTAGCTTAGTGTACTTAAGTAAGCACTGCATTTTTTTTATTCTAAGCATTACTTGTAATTAATAAAAAAAATTAAAAAAAAAAAGAAAAGAGGGGCTGGGTGGTTGTGCACCTGATTGAGCGCACATGTTACAATGTGCAAGGACCTGGGTTCAAGCCCCCAATCCCCACCTGCAGGGGGAAAGCTTCACAAGTGGTGAAGCAGTGCTGTAGGTGTCTCTCTGTCTCCCACCCTCTCTATCCCTACCTTCCCTCTCGATTTCTGACTGTCTCTATCCAATCAATAAATAAAGATAATTTAAAAAATTTTTAAAAAGAAAAGAAAAACTTTTCTTTCCTATACTATACCCGTAGTCAATAACATTCTAGTACATGTTTGCTTTGGGATAGTAGATTATAGCATTCCTCCCAATAACTGACTTCTAGTTTCCAAAATGGCATCATAATAAGAATAAATAAGTGAAAATGCATTAGTAGGGCCCTGAAACATGGAATTTAAGACCAAAAAAAAAAATCAAAAATCAACACATCACCACTTCAGTTAATAGTGCTGGGGCTATGTAGGTAAGGTATCTCATTTCTCACATTCTATTTAATAACATACTTCTGATCATTGTCTAGCTTAGAACACAAAATTAGATTATGTTTAAGGAACTAAAATTCCAGTTTTTCTCATCCATAATATCTATGGTACCTTATATTCACCCTTTAATCTTTGGTTAGAACTCCTTGTAAGAAAAAATGATGATAGCACATTCAGGATGCTTTTCCAGTAACATTCAACTTTTAGTCTTAGGATAGAAAAATGACTTTTTCTATAATGGGCAAGTATCTGTTCTAGACATGCTTGTCAAATATTGACGTTTAGCACATCTTCAAAGTCTATCAAAAGATGAAACTGAAGCTTAAACTGCTAATTTGTACTGGCTTATCAGTTACTTCTGCAGAAAATACCTCTAACTAACATTCTATCTACTTACTTTTAAAGTCATCAGTTCTATAACTCTTTGCTCTTCAGGACTGCTATTTTATTTTCCCCCTTTATCTTCCTTTTGTTTCTCTTTCTTTGTTGCATACAAATAAACAAGTCCTAAGGAATGGGTTTGATCCATTACAGAAACTAATACCACTAACCACCCTTCCCATAAGATGAAGTCCATTTCATTATTTATTTAATGTCATACATATCAGCAGTTCTCCTCAATTAAAGATTGAAATACTGACTGTCTCTAGCAAATACAGAAAGGTAATATACTTTCTTTCAGCAGAATTAACATTATTTTATATGAACTCTTTACTTGCAAAGCAGCAAACAGAAATTCTAAACTAATGCGAATCAAGAATTCAGCTCAAGCGCCTAACCTCATACTGTTCACATGTCAAATGTGAGCATAAGCAGCGGGAAACTGACCTGCTCTTTCTAATTACAATTATGATAAGAGTTTAGCACAGGTCTTCTTAAAATCATAAAATCTTTTGGTGCAAGATTGGTGTTTAATCTCATTGTATATTCATATGGTTAGGTTTATTTGACTGCTTAGAGGGGGAAAAATGCTTCTCATTGTCCAACACATTCTTGTTTAGGATTCTATGAGGAATACCCCATGTGCAGTCACACATTGTCTAGTTTTCATGCAAATGGAAAAGGCACAAAAAACAAGATAATGGGAAAGGCTTTTTCCCCTCCTCCCCAAAACTAATCTCTCCCAGGGAGACAACAAATCTCGGGTACAAATAAAAGTCTTTTAACTGGGTGGAATTTTTATGCAAAACCTGATGCTATTTAAACCAATGGGCAAGTGCAAATCTCCTGCTCACCAGGGAACCACATTTCCCCAACCAAGCTGGGTCCCTCTTACCCAGCACTGGCAAGACAAAGAGGCTTCCAATTAGTGAGGATGATTTTTTTTCCCCTATCACTCTTCTCTCCTATACCAGTGTTGGGTACAAGAGGGGTAGGCATGGGGAATCATGTAAAGCCATTGACGGGAGATCCAACTGATTAATATTGGCTGAAACAATCTTCCTGTTCACCCATTGGTTAGCCACACACACAAAAAAGAAGCCAAGAACAGTGAAAGTGAGCCAAGTCTGTCACATGTGCCAGAAGAACACTGTTCTTCGTGGAATATTTTTGGATGCCAGATGCCAATCACTTGGGGGATTTTGCTGCTCAGTAAGAATTTCAGATGTGGACTTGAATTATAGTTTAACAGAAAAAAAATATGATGGAGAGAACCAAAGCAGTTTATTTTTAGCATATCCAGCTCTTAGCCATCATAAGTCAGTGAAATTATTTCAGGGGCTTGTCATTGTTGTTTAGTGGTGTTCATCAGTGTTGCAATAAAGTATCATGTTGACAGATTTGGGAATCTTAAGGTCCTCCCTCTAGGGAAACTGAAAGACAAAAATGACCATATATAGTCAAAAACAGAACATGATGCCCTAGTACTAACCTTGCTGAACTACCTCTATGTAAGGTATGAAAATTTGGATTTTAAGTATGACCACTTAGCTTTAATGTTTACCTCAAAACAATCTAAGGAGAGAAAAAGTTGGGGCGGGGGTCTACAACTAGGAGAACTCAGTAGAGACTGGAGAACATGCTCTAATTTTGCAAATATGTTAGTCTTCTCGTGGACCTCATGAATTTTCTAGAAAAACAGTTTTGTAAGATATTGGCATTTATTAAGTACATATTTCATTTCAAGGAAGAGGAAAGAGAACAATATTAACTCTTCCCTGAGGACTTTCATGGACATAATTTTAAAACAACTTCTCAACAGAAGTAAATTCATAACATACTTATATGGCATACTTATGTTGCACACCTAGAGAAATGGCTACAAATTCAACCATGATAAGTAAAAGGTTTCCTTTAAAAAGACAGGGCACATCCAACTTTCACTCTGTATACCCACATCAGAGCTAGTAGTTACATGAGACCTCTTTTTCGGACCATGAGGCGGCTATCAGAAAGTAAAAACTTGATACTTGTGAATTAGCAACCTACTAGCTAGAGGCCCCCTCAGCCCATTACTATTTCCTGAGCTCTGCAGTTCCCACTCTTGAGCTTAATGTTAAAGGGCAATGAGCCAAAGACATTGTTTTACTGTTACTGTTTTATTATTTATTTATTACACTCAATGGGATGTGTACACGCTCCCTCATTTTTGAAACCATGTTTATCACAGACCATGAATATTTATTACACAAATAATATTTGAATGATAACTGCTTCAAAATGAAGGAAAATTATATTCTGAACAGATGCAGAGCCCTTGAGGAGCTTGCACTCAAGCAAGAGCAGTCAAATATTTCAATAAAGGCTTCACAATAGATAGATGAGCTCATACAGCTTACCTCCTGTTTTCTATTTATTTTAATTCAAAAGCTACACATTGAACATTAACTGCATTCAATCTCTTTGCTAGGTCACTCAGGGGATACAAAATAATCAACATCAAGTTTAGTTCTTGCTACAACTAGCTGAAATATAATATCATATGATAACAGTAATGGGCAAAGAAGACCTCTTACTGGATGCCTTTTCAGTTTAATTCAAGTAATAAATGTAGTTCCCATTCATGAGCAAACCACTGTGAGTTGAGGTATCCAGGTGACCACAGTGTAGAGTCCAAGTTTCATTATATCCCTCCTAGCCACATCTGTGATAATTCCTATTTTTATACACTATGAAGTGGACAAAGCCACCACCAACTATTCAAAGCAGCCAGAGACAACTCAAAGCAGCAAGTCCTAATAACCTGTCTGGATCAATCCATCAAGTATTCTCTGAATTCGTAAAATGCTTATGACAATTCTTGTAAGTTGCAATGACTGAACCCATGAAACATATATAAGATTCCTGTCCTCAAAAAGCTTACTATACAGTAGAGAAACAAAATATGTTTATACAAAAGAGAATTTATCATTAGTGACATAGTAAATAATAAAAGTAATGAATTGTGTCAGGCATTTTAGTAAAGTAAGGAAAGGAAATAGGTTTGATAAAAATGCCTCTCCTATATCTAGAACTTTACAATTACCAGCAACATCTTTACTTACCCATACAGTAGTTACCCAAAGGCCAACTGTGGATAGAAACCCATTAACTTCTGGGAAGTGCAGCACCCAGTTGAGTGCACTTGTTATAATTCACAAGGACCAAGGTTCTAGTCCAAGGTCCCTGAAGGAGGAAGCTTTAAGTGCTGCGGGTGTCTGTCTCTCTCCATAGCTATCTCCCTTCTTGATTTCTATCTCTACACCTCTACACAAGAAAAGAAGAAATAGAGGAAGAATGAAGGAAAGAAGCAGGGAAGGAAGGAAGGAAGGAAGGAAGGAAGGAAGGAAGGAAGGAAGGAAGGAAGGAAGGAAGGACATTTACTGGTTATCACCCAAGCCTGCTTCCAGACCTATTTTGTTTCCTTAGCCCTCCAATCTGACTACTGATATCTATTTCCTCCCTTTCGTCCTTTCTTTCTTTTTCTCCTTTTAGATAGAAACACAGATACTGTGATAAAGTGAAACAGACCACAGCACTAGTTTCCTTCAATACAATGGGGGTTGGGGGTCAGGCTCAAACCTGTGTCATATACATGGTATAGCAGCTCACTGTTCAAGTGAACTATTTCACCAGCCTTTGATATTTATTAGCTATTACCATGTGCCTTGACACATTAGGCATGTGTGAACTGTCTTCTTCTTTACTATGACAATACTTTTGTTTGGCATGAATGTCCAGGAGCAAACCTGCTTTGTTATTTTATTTATTTATTTATTAAACTCTGTTAGTCTAGAAACTGAAAGCTTCTCATCTGAAGCTACAAAGGATATGGAACTCAGGTGCAGAGAGGAAAGTCAGGAAGGGACAGATGTCATTAAAACAGGAAAACTTTATCAAGTTACCAAACTGAATAAAACATCTATATCCTTTCAGTTTGGTAACTTGATAAAGTTGTCCTATTTTAAACATTGTTTTTAAATTTAAACCACTTGTAGCAGGGCATGGATTATGCTAGCTTCTTTTAATATTAGCTTTGAATATCATTATATCCTGATGGTTTTTTTATAGACAGATTCTGTGAAGAAAACATAGACAACACTTCTACTGTATTAAAGAATAATGTACAATTCTTTAGGTATACACATCATTTAAGTCAACATCTATTTATTTATTTTTAAATTCCCCTATTTATTTTTAATGAAAGAGAGAGAAAGATACTAAAGACATCAGGACATTGATGACGTTTGGCTTTTGCTAGTAATGAGGATTGAACCTGGGAACTCAGAGTCTTTTGATAACTACTATGCTGCCTCCCCTACTCTTAACTCAACATTTAATGAGTCTTTTGTTTAAATCAGAAGTATGTGGGGGGATGGGACATGATCTTTTGGTGGTGGGAACGGTATTTATGTACACTCCTATCAATTTGTACTCATATAAATCACTATTTAATTAATATGATAGGGGAAAATTGATTGAATGTCTCAAACTTTTTAAATCACAGACTGAGTCTTTTTAATACATAGGCTGAGTCTTTGACATGTTGACTCTCTCAAAAGCTTAGACCAGGGAGAAAAGAAGCAATCAGTGGCACCGCTTTGTCTCTAGAGACTATATTTCCCCCTGTCCTGATACTGCTAAGGTGGGGCTCACTTTCCTGCATGCTTCTCTCAAGTCATACCAAATGATATTGCATCCAATGATCCCAACCTAAGCAATACAACAAATACTACCTCAGCATGCTTCAATTCAGACTGTGTCCAGAGACATCAGGCATGGAATGTCAACCCTTCACACTCATTACTCGGGTAAGACCTTTCCTTTCATAGTATTCTCTAATTCCTTTCCAGGTGGTTCACTTCCTAATAAAATCCAAAACCTAGATATAGACCAAGTCCAGTAAGATAAAGCATATGTTCACATATATGCATAAATTAGGGCAAAATATGTACCCCAAAGCAAAAATACACAATAGTCTGTACTGAGTCACTATGAAGTTCATAATGAAATAGTGTCTACTTATACTTAGATACCCTTATCACCTACTTCCTATTGCAATTCTCTCACTCACTTCAAAGTTAACCTCATCAAAGCAAGGACTGCAAAAGCTGAATAAGGGCAAGAGACTGGCATACTTTAATGATGACTCTTTAGTCACTATTAGGCCACCCCATCAACTAGGGCCCTATTCAGGGAGTCCTGAGATTTCCATACAGACAGGATGGGCCTAGACCTCGAATCAATCACTCTCTCCATTGTTACTGGTCATTCCTATCATGAACAACATAATAGACACCTTTGTGGGCCCCCATAGGACCTTGCCCTCAACTTGGATCAACAGTGGTAGAGAATGTTCCATCCTCCAAAGGGAGGCTGGACAATATACTCTATGCTACACCTGAGGAAGATGGTTCCTGATATTGGGGCAACTTGAAATGCTCCTATTTATGACCACAGAATGTGAGCTCAGATCTACAAGGATGCAGAGGTCACATAGACTCCTAAGCTGAATATGGGCCCCAGATCACATCAAATCTATGGGGTTTACAGTCAACAATATTTATATACCTTTCCAGTATTTGGGAGCTACTCTCTTCATTGAATCAGCTTTCTGGTACTTCTGCCATCCATCACATCACCACTAGTATAGCAACAGGCTCTTTGGAATATAACTAAAATATGCCTAGTAGCTATCTACAAAATGGAGGACCCACAGACACGCACTCTTCATATGCACTATTCCAGCCTTTAGGTCCATGGTTGGTCAACAATTTGCCTTTGTTTGTTAACTCTCTTTTCAGCCACCAGGTTCCAGATGCTAGCATGATGCTGATCAGACTTCCCTGGACAGACAACCTCACCAATGTCTTCTGTAGCTCCATTTTCCCAGAGCCCTTCCCCACTAGGGAAAGAGAAAGACAGGCTGTTTGTATGGACCGACCTGTAAACACCCATGTTCAGCGGAGAAGCAATTACAAAAGCCAAACCTTCAACCTTCTGCATCCCACAAGGACCTTGGGTCCATACTCAAAGAGGGTTAAAGAATAGGAGGGGATGGGATACAGAGTTCTAGTGATGAGAATTGTGTGAAGTTGTACCCCTTTTACCCTATGCTTTAGTCAATATTTCCTTTTTATAAATAAAAAATTAAATTTAAAAAAATCAGAAGTGTAATAGTTTCTTTGGATGTGCAGAAGCCTTTCAATTTGATGTGGTCCCATTGGTTTGTTTCTGCTTTAGTCTTCCTTGCAATTGGGTTTAATTCATCAGAGATGTCCTTGAGATGTAGGTGGGAAACTGTTTTACCAATGTTTTCCTCTAAGTATTTGATTGTTTCTAGTCTGACATCAGGTCTTTGATCCATTTGGAGTTGAATTTGTTTCTGGTGAGATAAAGTGGTTCAATTTCATTCTTCTGCATGTTTCAACCCAGTTTTCCCAGCACCATTTAAGAAGAGAGCCTCCTTCTTCCATTTAATCCTTTGGGCCCCCTTATCAAAGATTAGATGTCCATAGGTGTGGGGATTTATTTCTGGGCTTTCAATTCTGTTCCACTGGTCTGTGTGCCTATTTTTGTTCCAATAACATGCTATTTTGATGAGGATGGCTTTATAATATAGTTTAAGGTCAGAGAGTGTGATGCCTCCAATTCTGTTTCTTTTCCTTAGGATGGTTTTGGCAATTCTAGGTGTTTTCATGTTCCAGATAAATGATTGTAGTGTTTATTCTATTCTCTTAAAGAAGCTTGGTGGAACTTTGATGGGTATTGCATTAAATTTGTATATGGCTCTGGGGAGAATATTCATTTTGATGATATTTATTCTTCCAATCCATGAGCATGGGATATCTATCCATTTCTAGGTATCAGTTTCTATTTCCTTGAGTAGCGACTCATAGTTTTCAGTATATAAGTCTTTCACTTCTTTGGTCAACTGTATTCCTAGGTATTTGATTGATTTTGCTGAAACAGTAAATGGGAGTGATTTCTGGATGTTTGCATAAAGAAATGCCACTGATTTTTGTACATTGATTTTGTAGCCTGATACCTTGCTATATTGCCTAATATCTTCCAGTAGTTTTCTGCTGGATTCTTTAGGTTTTTTCTATTTATACTTTCGGTATACTTTAGGTTTTTCTATGTATACTATCATATCATCTGCAAATAGTGAGAGCTTGATTTCTTCCCTTCCAATCTGTATCCCTTTGATTTCTTTCTCTTGCCTGATTGCTATGGCAAGAACTTCCAATACTATGTTGAAGAGTAACAGTGACAGTGGACAGCCCTGTCTAGTCCCCAATCTGAGGGGGAATGCTTTCAGCTTCTGTCCATTGAGTATGATGTTGGCTGTAGGTGTGCTATATATAGACTCCACTGTCTTGAGGAATTTCCCATCTATTCCCATTTTTTGTAGAGTTTTGAGCATGAATGGGTGTTGGATTTTGTCAAAGGCTTTCTCTGCATCTATTGAGATAATCATGTGGTTTTTGGCTTTGCTTTTACTGATGTGGCGAATGACATTGATTGACTTACGGATGTTGAATCAGCCTTGCATTCCTGGGATGAATCCCACTTGGTCATGATGAACAATCTTTTTGATATGTTGCTGTATCTGGTTGGCCAAGATCTTGTTTAATATTTTGGCATCTATGTTCATCAGAGATATTGGTTTGTAGTTTTCCTTTTTTGTTCTGTCCGTATCAGCTTTTGGTATCAGGGTGATGTTGGCTTTATAAAAGGTGGAAGGGAGTATTCCTGTTTCTTCAATCTTATGGAAAAGCTTAAGAAGTATGGATACTAACTGTTTCCTGAAAGTTTTGTAGAATTCATTTGTGAAACCATCTAGTCCAGGACTTTTGTTGTTGGGGAGATTCTTAATAACGGTTTCAATTTCTTTGTCTGTGATTGGTGCATTTAGATTTTGTAGTTCTTCTTGGTTCAGTTTTGGAAGTGCATAGGTTTCTAGGAATTGTTCCATTTCTTCCAGATTCTCTAGCTTGGTGGCATATAGTTCTTTATAGAAATTTCACAGGATTCTCTGGATTTCTGTGGTGTCAGTTGTGATAGCTCCTGCATCATTCACAATTCTATTGATTTGAGTCTTCTCTCTTTTTTGTTTGGTGAGTCTGGCTAGGGGTTTGTCAATTTTGCTTAATCTTTCAAAGAACCAACATTTGGCTTCATTGATCTTTTGTATGGTTCTTTTATTTTCAATGTTGTTTATTTCTGCTCTAACTTTAGTGATTTCAGTCCTTCTGGATGCTTTAGGGTTCCTTTGTTCCTCTTCCTCTAAGTCCTTGAGGTGTGCAGTAAGGTCATTCATTTGAGCTTCTTCTTGGTGTTTAATATGTGCTTGTATGGCTATAAGTTTCCCTCTCAGTACTGCTTTAGCTATGTCCCAAATATTTTGATAGGTTGTGTCTTCATTTTCATTTGTTTCCAGGAACATTTGAATTTCCTGCTTGAGTGAATCTCTGACCCAGTGGTTCGTAAGGCGTATGTTGTTTAGTTTCCAAATTCTGTGACTTTTAATAATTGTCTGTTTGTTGTTAAATGTTAGTTTTACTCCATTGTGGTCTGAGAAGATATTTGGGATGATTTCAATGTTCTTGAATTACTCACACTGTCTTTGTGGCCTAACATGTGGTCTATCCTTGAGTATGTGTTATGTGGATTTGAAAAGGTGTATTCCAGTTTTTTGGGGTGAAGGACTCTGAAAATGTCCAAGAGGTCTAGTCTGTCAATCTCTTCATTCCATTCTCTTGTATCTTTGTTGGTTCTCTGCTTTGTTGATCTATCTAAGTGTGAGAGTGGTGTATTGAATTCTCCCACTATTATTGTATTACTATTGATGTATTTTTGAAATTCTTTCACTAAGTGCTTGACGTATTTAGATGGTCCCTCATTGGGTGCATAGATGTTAATGACTGTTAAGTCTTCTTGGGTGATTGATCCTCTAATCATTATGTAATGTCCTTGCCTATCTTTTATTACTTTATTTAATTTAAAATCTTATGTCTGAGATGAGAATGGCTGTTCCTGCCCTTTTTTGTGGTCCGTTAGCCTGTATGATAGTTTTCCATCCTTTCACTTTAAGTCTGTGTTTATCTTGTTGTGACAGATGGGATTTTTGCAAGCAGCATATGGTTGGATTATGTTGTCTGATCCATTACCCAACTCTGTGCCTTTTGATGGGTGAGTTTAAGCCATTGACATTTATTGATATTATGGATTTAATGTATTGTAGTGCCATTGTTTAAAAAAAATTTTTTTTCCTTGCTCTGATATATTGCCAGTATTATAGTGATGTTCTTGTTTATAAGAGGTCTTTTAGAACCTCTTTCGAGAGTCCGGTAGAAGATGGCGGACTGAGAAGCTGCTAGCAGCGTGTGCTCTGATCACATCTGGAAAAGGTTCCAGATGCCACCAGGATGCTGGCCAGGCTTCCCTGGATTGAAGACCCCACCAATGTGTCCTGGAGCTCAGCTTCCCCAGAGACACACCTTACTAGGGAAAGAGAGAGGCAGACTGGGATTATGGACCGACCAGTCAACGCCCATGTTCAGCGGGGAAGCAATTACAGAAGCCAGACCTTCTACCTTCTGCAACCCTCAACGACCCTGGGTCCATGCTCCCAGAGGGCTAGAGAATGGGAAAGCTATCATGGGAGGGGGTGGGTTATGGAGATTGGGTGGTGGGAATTGTGTGGAGTTGTACCCCTCCTACCTCATGTTTTTGTTCATTAATCCTTTCTTAAATAAAAAAATAAAAAAAAAAAAGAACCTCTTTCAGGGCCGGTTTGGTGATGTTTGCCTCCTTTAACTGTTGTATGTCTAAGAAGGTTTTGATCCCTCCATCTAGTTTGAATGAAAGTCTAGCAGGATATATTATCCTTGGTTGAAACCCTTTTTCATTCAGGACTCGATAGATATCTTGCCATTCCCTTCTGGATTTTAGAGTTTGAGTGGAGAAGTCTGCAGATAATCTTATGGGTTTTCCCTTGTATGTGACTTTTTGTTTCTCTCTTGCAGCCTTTAGGATCCTTTCTTTATCCTTACTTCTTCTCATTGTGACTATGATGTGTCTTGGTGTCTTCAGGTCTGGGTTGATTCTGTTTGGTACTCTCTGGGCCTCTTGAATCTTGATGTCCTTTTTGTTATTCAGGTCTGGGAAGTTTTCTTCTATTATTTCCTCTAGAATGTTTGCTTCCCCTTCCTCTCTTGCTCTGGCAGGCCAAGTTGCGAATGTTACTTCTTTTGAGATCATCCCATATGTCTCTGTTGTTGTTTTCAGTGTCTCTCAATCTCTTTTTAAGCTCTTTCACCTCTTTCTTCATTTTCTCTAACTCATCCTCTGTCTGACTAATTCTGTTTTCTGCTTCTGTTAGTCTGCTTTTCCTTGCCTCAGCTTCTTTCTTCATTACAGCTATTTCAGCTTTCAAAAAGGACAGCAGGAAAAAATGCTGGAGAGGTTGTGGGGACAGAGGAACCCTTTTACATTGCTGGTGCGAATGTAAGTTGTTACAGCCTCTGTGGAGAGCAGTCTAGAAAACTCTCAGAAGGCTAGACATGGACCTTCCATATGATCCAGTAATTCCTCTCCTGGGGTTATACCCCAAGGACTCCATAACACCCAACCAAAAAGAGGTATGTACTCCTATGTTCATAGCAACACAATTCATAATAGCTAAAACCTGGAAGCAACCCAGGTGCCCAACAACAGATGAGTGGCTGAGAAAGCCGTGGTATATATACACAATGGAATACTATGCAGCTATCAAGAACAATGAACCCACCTTCTCTGACCCATCTTGGACAGAGCTAAAAGAAATTATGTTAAGTGAACTAAGTCAGAAAGATAAAGATGAGTACGGGATGATCCCACTCATCAACAGAAGTTGAGTAAGAAGATCTGAAAGGGAAACTAAAAGCAGGACCTGATCAAATTGTAAGTAGGGCACCAAAGTAAAAACCCTGTGGTGAGGGGTATACATGCAGCTTCCTGGGCCAGTGGGGGGTGGGAGTGTGTGGGAGGGATGGGTCACAGTCTTTTGGTGGTGGGAATGGTGTTTATGTACACTTCTAGTAAAATGTAGTCATATAAATCACTAGTTAATTAATAGGAGAGGGGGAAAATTAATTGTATATCTCGAAGTTTTTCAAAACACAAACTGAATCTTTTTAATATATAGGCTGTGTAATTGATATGCAGACTCTCTCAAAAGCCTAGACCAAGTAGATCAGAAGCAACCAATAGAACAGCTATATATAAGATACTGGGTACTGTATAGCAAACCCTTACCAAAGGACTTTTCAAAGTTAACCCAATTACCAAATAATGTGATGATAACATTAACTATCCATTGTCTTTTTGAACCCTAAGACATCAGGAACCTCACATCTCCACTATAGAGCCTCTACTTACGCCAGTCCTGGAACCATTGGATAGGGCCCACTTTCCCGTATGCCTCTCCCAATCCATATCAAATAATATTGCATCTGCCAATCACAACCTAACCAACACAACGATTGCCACCTCAACATGCTTCACTTCAGACTGTGTCCAGAGACTTCTCCTGTGGAATGACAACCCTTCAGCTTCATTACTCGGGTGAGACGTTTCCTTTCATAGTATACTCTAATTTCACATCAGGTGGTTCACTTTCTAACAAAGTCCCAAAACCTAGATATACACCAGGTTCTGTGAGAGAGAGCATATGTTCACACTTATCCGTAAACTACTGCAAAATATATACCTGAAAGCAGAAGTACACTAGAGTTTTCAGTGAGTACCCCTCTAACTCTTCCTCTCCACTATTCCATGGTTTGGGTCCATGATGGCTCAACAATTTGTTTGGCTTCGTATGTTAACTCTCTTTTCAGTCACCAGGTTCCAGATGTCATCAGGATGCCGGCCAGGCTTCCCTAGACTGAAGACCCCACCAATGTGTCCTGGAGCTCCACTTCCCCAGAGACCCACCCTACTCGGGAAAGAGAGAGGCAGACTGGGAGTATGGACCAACCAGTCAACGCCCATGTTCAGCGGGGAAGCAATTACAGAAGCCAGACCTTCCACCTGCTGCAACCCACAATGACCCTGGGTCCATGTTCCCAGAGGGATAGAGAATGGGAAAGCTATCAGGGGAGGGGGTGGGAAATGGAAATTGGGTGGTGGGAATTGTGTGGAGTTGTACCCCTCCTACCCTATGGTTTTGTTAATTAATCCTTTCTTAAATAAAAAAAAATCAGAAGTATCCAAAGCATTGAATGCAAATGATTCTGAACTGTTGCTGCTCAAAGAAGGTTTTCTGTAGTTGTACAGGAAACAAGATTTTCATACTTGAAATCTTTTATCAGGTCAGACACCCTCTGAGAGTCACCATTTTACTGAAAGGCAAACATAAATACCTACCCCCTTCACTTGTACACTGAGACAGAGTTGATGGGCTTCTGCCCAGAGAATCCAAGGCACTCCAAAGATAAGACTCAAAAGTGAATCACAAATACTCAGGAAATAAAGAAGCACAGTCTGTTGTCAAACATTTGTAGAATATGAGTTTAAGAAGTCATACCCTTTCAAGGCTTGCTTTGCCTGAAAGCAATTTTGAACAAGTATTCATGCACAACAGCTGATAATGTCTGACTATGGGACAAGGGCTTCAATAAATGAGATTACAACAGGTGTAATATTCTCTGGGACACAGTTACAGAAAATGATTAGCACGATTTGAATATTGAAAATTTTATACTGGATCTCGGGAGCCAGGCGGTAGCGCAGCGGGTTAAGCACACGTGGCACAAAGCCCAAAGACCAGAGTAAGGATCCCTGTTCGAGTCCTCAGCTCCCTACCTGCAGAGTGAGTTGCTTCAAAAACAATGAAGCAGGTCTGCAGGTTTTCTGTCTTCCTGTCCCCCCTCTGTCTTCCCCTCCTCTCTCCATTGCTCTCTGTCCTATCCAACAATGATGACATCAGTAACAACAACAATAATAACTACAACAATAAAAAAGAACAAGGGCAACAAACAAATAATAAATATTTTTTTTTAATTACACTGGGTCTATACAAAATGAAAAACAAAATCTGAATAAGGTAAGGCCTCTCAGCAGTGTCCTCCAAGAGAATTAACTAGAATCACATTATATTTGCTGTATAAATCATTATATCCTCTCTGCTCACCTCAAATCAAATCAGACTGCCAGGAGCCATTTCTCTGCTTTATAGATGATAAGCTTTGAGACAACGGAACCCCTCAAGACAAATGTTAATCCCCCCCCACTGGGCAGGCCATTTCCCCTTAGGTAAACCATTTATCAGTAATCAAGTGAGTCAACACAAGTGAGTCAACACATAGTTTGGTTCCTGCCATTTGTTGCAAGGAACATTCCTCTTTGAAGTTTGCTCCCCCTTCCCCTCCTCCAGCATTCCCTCTCCTTCCCCAAAGCCTTATAATGCCTGTATTCTCAATAAAATTTAGAGCTTGATCAGAAACTTGACTTGCTCTCGTTCTTCGCGTCTCTTGTCCCTATCATTTCAGGTCTCATTGGGTTGCTAGCCCCTGCTCACCGCCCTGCTGGCCGGGGCATAATGGCGCCCGAGCGTGGGGCAAAGAAGCCTTCTGAACCTAGAAACTCCGCTGATCGAGGGGGTAGGCCTACCCGAATTCACAGAGTCACCGCAGCCCGAGGGGGGTAACGCAAAGACTCGCAGAGATCGCCACGGAAATACCCGCCCGTGAGTCGCATCTGGGGAAGAGTGTCACAGCGGCTGAGGTAAGCAAAACCATGGGACATGAATTTAGCAAACAAGATTTATTCATTAAAGGACTCAAGGAGTCACTCAAGACACGAGGAACTAGGGTTAAAAAGAAAGAATTAAAGAAGTTTTTAGATTATATTGGAAATATTTGCCCCTGGTTCCCCCAGGAAGGCACTATAGATGAGAAACGTTGGAGGAGAATTGGTGACTGTCTTAATGATCACTATCAGTCTTTTGGTCCTGAATGTGTACCTGTTTCTGCCTTTTGTTACTGGAATTTAATTAATGATATCTTAAAAATCTATAATAATCACCCTGATATTAAAAACCTTATTACAGAGGGTGAAAAGGTCCTCCAGCAACTTTCTCGTCCGCCGTCCAGGACAAAGACCCCATCTCCATGCCCTTCTGTGGTTATTGATCTTGATCCCCCGGTACCCAGTCAAAATAAAAGCCTCCCAGCACCAGATGAAAGTAAAAGCCCTGTTTCCCTCCCTACAGGTCCCTCCTCACTTACTAAAGTTCCCTCCATTGACTCTCCTATTGCTAATTCACATGAGAGTGAAACCCAGCATTCTTTCCCCCGCCTCTATCCAGTTTTACAAAACCTCCCACAAAGCCCCCCCTCTGCTGAAGCACTTCCCGCGGAGGATGAGGCTTTGCTAGAAAAAGAGGCTGCCAAATACCACAATCCTGATTGGTATCCTCCTCCCTTTAATCTCCCTCCCTATATCCATGCTCCCACTCTCCAACCTGACCCTCTCCTTGACAACCCCTCTGTCAGGAGGGCATGCTCAGGAGCCCTTACAGGAATTTCCACTCTCCGCAAGGTCCTTGCTGACTGGAGAGAGCAGCTTCAATTAATGAAAGAAATAGCTACAGTTATAGAAGAACTTATATTTTTAGCCTCACCTAAAAACCCAATCCCTAAAACTAAAGCTAAAACTAAACCATCCAAATCTAAACCGGTTTTGGCTTTCCCTGTTACTCGGAGCCAGGCTCAAACTGGTTAACCCTAACCCCTAGGCTCTTCCTTGTCCAGACTGCCTCCCTACACCACCGCCCTTTCGTTTTGTGCTCCGGTCCTTGACTTGGCCAATAATACTGATTAGACCACTTTCTTTAAAACTGTAAAATGTACCTTAGCCCAGAAAAAAAAAATTTCAAAAATTTTTCTCTGCGCGGCGGCTATAAACTAAGCCCGCCTGTTCCGCCCTCGCAGCCAATCATGGCACAGAGCCCCTGCTCCACAGATTGCCAAATTCAGTCAGTCAATCATTCCCCTAAGCCACAAAGGCCCCTCCTTAGGGGGGGGGGGGGGTAGTGAGTCTGTGAGTTAAGAATCCAAAAACCAAAAGCGGTTTTTCAAAGGGAAAATTTTCCTTTCACCAAGAATGTATGTTTTAAGTCTGTGCTAACCTTGTTTTCATCAATGTGTGTTAACCCCTAAGTAAAGTTTGTTTTAAGTTTTAAATAAGATTTAGTTAAGCTAAATGTGGTTTTAAAGATCCAGACTCATAGAGTTGGCACACCTTTACCAGAGTAAAATATAGGACAGTTTCGTCCTTCTGATAGCTAATATCAGCATCAATTCATTAGTTAAAAAGATTTTCTGAGATATCTATGCATGGTAAAATGCCTCTGTAGTCTCTCTCACTCTTGTGAAAATTGTAGATATTACCAGCACCTCACTACCAACTGCCACTGTTTGTTAATTTAATTCCATGCTTGAACTGACTTTCTAATAACCCAGTCAGTGTAGAGCAGTGGCCTTGCCAGGAAATAAAGGGTTAAACGTGCTATTCCTGGCCTGATAAATTTTTATTCAACAGATGTGATTCAACAAAATTATTTAGTGTAAAATGGTCATCTAAAAGAAATGTTAACAGTAAAAATTTATTTTAACATTTCAGCTTTAAGGTTTATCTTAGCTTTTTAAGTTACCTATCTAAATCAAAGTGAAAGATCAATTAAGTTGTGTACCCACCCTTGTTCATAGCTGCCCTAAGGGTGTGATAGCTTTGTGATAAACAAAGGTCCTTAACAAACAAAGTTTAACATTTTACTCAAAATTGTTTAAGTGATTTCAAAAAAAAAAAAAAAAGCTTTTAAAATACTTTCTCAACTAAACAGGCAAAACTGGCTTGGGTTAGTAAAAGATAACACAATGGTTATGTTAATTATTTACATGCCAGAGGCTCTTGTGCTGGTTTTCCTCTTTATATCTTTCTGCTTTTAAAAATTATCTGGTTTGTTTTAAGAGGTTTATTCTTGATAAATTAAGGTAATACATTGTGTTTTTGGTCTGATAGAAGATTTGTTTTGGCAAATCCTGATTTAACAAAATTAATATTTTGAATATTTAAACTATGAGGTTTTATTTTAGCCTTTTAAGTTGCCATATTAGAGTTCTAAGGAACAAAATCTATTAAGAGTTTTATATCTATGCTTACTCATGATAGCCTTGTGATGAGTAAAGATCTTAGTAAACTAAAGGTTTAATAGTGTACTTAAACTGTCTAATCAGTTTAAAATAATGCTAAAAAATGGTAAATATTTTATCATGTCAACACATTAGGTATTGACTTTCTATAACATATTGGTTTATTCTAATAAAGAGCCTTCTAAAATCATAGAAAAAAAAACAAGTCAATTCTAACCATTAGATCATCAATTAACTTGGTACAAGTTCTCTCCCTAAGTAAATAATTATAGGTACATCTGCACATGAAGAACTGACTGCTCATATGGTAAGATTTAAAACTAAACATTTTTAATTGTTATTTATGGGTGTGTGATGACTCCTAAAGTCACTCATATCCTAAAATTTTTTATCATTTTTTTTACAAGCCTCTTAAAATTATAACGCTTGACCTGCCATAGTGAGAGCACTTTACTGGCTCCTGCATTATTTAATTAAGATCTTGCTATTCAGACTTTTAAGATTAATCTCCATTGATAAAAGCCAATGCTCTCTGACAGATTGATGTAATTCACCTGCCCATGTTTAGTAAACAAAAAAAAAAAAAAACTTTTTTTTCTCAGTTGATATTTTTTCTAAATTTATGTGGGCTACAGCTCAAACAAGAAAAACTAAAACCCTTAAGCTTAATTAATAATAAAAAAAGAAAGGGTAATGCACCCTCCAGTATTCAGTTGGCTAAAGTGTCAATGAAGTAACATACTAAATCTTTTTAATATTTACAAAAATTCAAATTGTCCATTTATTATATCTCATTGACAAAGCCACACACTTTTCCAGTCATAGAGACATATTCTTTTTCTCTTTTTTCAACACTGGATGTCCATGTTTGTTTTCCTTTTATTATGGTGGATGACATTGCTCTTGCAAAATCCACAGAGTCCCTGTTGGCAAGTCCTTACCACAAAGGACGCCATGGCAGTATATACTCCAGCTAACCTCACCAGCTTATCCAAGTCTTCTCTTTCTGCTGACCTACCACTGCTGACTTCATCTTTGCATGCTTATTGACTGCTCACTTTTCTCAAAATATTCCTCAATGTTCAAGGAACCTCACCTTGACTTCTAATGTGTATGCACCTCCTCTGTGTTTTGGTAAACACCATCCTATATTTTCATGTTAATTCTTCTCTACCTGGTCCTTGCCTCCTAGTTTTGCTTGTTCCACAGCTGACAAGAAGAAGAAAATTTCATCAGTTGGCGCTGACCAGACCAGACGTGCTGTGTTTCTTCCCCTGGACATCACATCCACTGACTGCTTCCCTTAGACTTGCTGGTGACATGCTAGGACACTCTATATATTCCTCCCATGAATTTTTTGACAGATCACAACAGGTTATAGACTCCACCACAAATAGTCTTGAGTCACTACAGAGCCCCTTATGAGACCCTTATTAGTATTTTGTTAATGATTACCTTAGGACCCTTCATTTTTAATAAGATTACTGATTTTATAAAATGGCAGATTGACTCCTTGGCATTAAAACCTTTGCAAATTCATTATCACAGACTTGATTTGGCTGACAGAGGCCTGGCTGAACCTGAGGATGACAGACCCCCTTTTCGGATGGCATAAAACTCAGAATTATGCATCGAGACATCCAACCTTGGCAGGGCAAGGACACCAGTAAGGGGTGTAAGGCAAAGTACTGCAGGGGGAGGACCCTATTGTCCGCCTCTGAGTCCCCCGTGAAGCAAACCTGATTTGCATGGAGGTTGGTGTCAGCAACAAAAATTGTTTCCCTAGAAACTGTGGCTCTGCCTCCCCTCCCCAAAAAGACACCAAGAGCCTTATAAGATGCGGGAAGGTTGGTTTTGCACCCACCCCGCGGGAGGATTCAGGTCAATACTTCCCTCCTCTGGTTAAGCCCACCAAACCTGCTGTCAGGGTCTCTGCTCCTCACCCACATTGCCTGCCTCAATTTTAAAATTATAACAAAGGGAGGATATGCCAGGAGCCATTTCTCTGCTTTATAGATGATAAGCTTTGAGACAATGGAACCCCTCAAGACAAATGTTAATCCCCCCCCTGGGCAGGCCATTTCCCCTTAGGTAAACCATTTATCAGTAATCAAGTGAGTCAACACAAGTGAGTCAACACATAGTTTGGTTCCTGCCATTTGTTGCAAGGAACATTCCTCTTTGAAGTTTGCTCCCCCTTCCCCTCCTCCAGCATTCCCTCTCCTTCCCCAAAGCCTTATAATGCCTGTATTCTCAATAAAATTTAGAGCTTGATCAGAAACTTGACTTGCTCTCGTTCTTCGCGTCTCTTGTCCCTATCATTTCAGGTCTCATTGGGTTGCTAGCCCCTGCTCACCGCCCTGCTGGCCGGGGCATCAGACTAGTTAGTTAAAAGGAGCCAACCTCTTGATTTATCTCCTCCTTTTCATAGCAAACATTGTAAATTATAGTTGTCAAATGAACTTCATCACTTAGAAACGCCACTACATACCAGGTGCGAGGACCAGGGTTCAAACTCCCACTACTAATGTCCCCCACCTAGAGGGGGACACTTTACAGGCAGTGAAGTAGGTCTGCAAGTGTATTTTTTCCTCTCCATCTTCTTTTCCACTCTCAATTTCTCTCTATCCTAGTCAATTAAAAATAGGGGTGGGGTGGGGCTCGGGAGGAAAAAAATGGCCCCCAAGAATGGTTGATTTCTATTGCCAGAGGCAAGCCCCAGTGATAACCTGGGTGGCAAAGAAAGAAAGAAAAAAAATGCTACTAAATTATGGCAATTTTCTTTTTATATGTTTCTATTTAACTTTGAGATATTATTTTTGAGACAAGCATCATTATTTTTTGCAACATAAGGTTTTTAGTACAACTGATTTGACTATACTAAAATTGTGTAACATCAGTAGGTACTATACTATTAAAATACTTCTTCTATGTAGTTTTAGCTAACTATTAATGTTTACTTAAATATTTATAGAAAGCCACTCTATTACAAAAAATAGGGCTTAGTGAAACTTAAGTATACTAGGTGAAACATTTCCTGTGTTCATTTCTAAGGGCAAGGTCAGTGCTGTGCTAGGAGGGCCAGCAGTAGTACCTGCCACACCTATATGAAGAGAATCTCAACCTCAACCAACTGAATCAGCTAGGCCCTAGAGCAGTAAATCTGTGTGAGAAATTCTATTTCTCAGTTGCTGTTGAGATGATTAAGTAATTAGCCAAGAGCGCTATTGTGAAAAAATGAATAGAGAAAATAGGTAAATATGAACAATGTGTCTTTGTGAGCTAGTTGAAGGTACATAGAAGCAGAAAGTGACAAATCAGGTATTATGGAGAATCCAGTCAGTGCTGACAGAACAGAGCTGTAACACCAGGAAAGCATATAACGTATGAAAATTGAGGCTGGAGTATCTGAGAAAGTGCACATATTACAATATGCAAGGTCTGTGGTTCAAGTCCTCCAGTCCCCACATGCAGAAGAGAAGATTCATAAGTGAAGAAGCACTACAGGAGTCTCTTTCCTCCTCCTTCTCTATCTTCCCCTTTTCTCTAAATTTCTGTCTCTACCCAAAATAAATTTTAAAAAATTATAACAAGTTACAATATTATCAAAGCCAGAGAGGTAATATGCTAATCTGAACTTTTTTCTATAAGACTTCTATAATCTCCAGGTTCTAAAAGCAGGGAGATGCTTCTTTAAATTTCTGGGAAGTTGCATATCCCTCTGTGTACATTAATCTCTTAACACAGTAACATCCCTGCCCCCTTCTCAAAAGAGGATCAGGACACCCTGTCATTTGCTGCAAAGGAAAACAAGTACAATTTCTGAAAAAGAATCAGGACTATTAGAGATTACCTCTGGTGTCCCCAAACAACTGGTTCTTTGCCTTAATCCCCGTGAAAACACATTTTTTTCTCTCTTCCATACCTCTTGTTTTTGTTTCCAAGAAATTTCCATGGGAAGCAGTATCTGAAATCCATTCAAACTAAAGTATAAATATCTTAAAATAGTAACAAGTATTGACACTTTAATAGAGTACATAGCTTTTTAAAATAATATTTATTTTAATAAAAGAGGGATTAAAAGAGGGAAAAGGGAGAGAGAAAGAGAGAGAGAGACCCCAGAATACTGGTCAATTTTAGCTTATAGTGGTGCAAGGGATTGAACTTTGGAGCCTCAAACACAAAAGTCTATTTTGTATAACCATCATGCTATCTTCTCCATCCTAGAATACATACCCTACCCCTCAAAATGTTAAGAGCTTACAATGGAATGCTTTGGGGATGGACATGAGTGTGCATGATATGAAAAATAAATACTCTTGAGAACAGCATTTGTTCAGAGAGAGAAGACGAAACAGAGAGGGACATTTGGATGTTACATGTTATATGTAGCTTGAAAAGGAAGACCTAATATATACCTAGAACAGATCTACTAGCTTTTTCCAAAACAAAGACCCCAAAACTTCATATGCAGTATTCTTGCCTTTAGGTTCATGATTAGTCAACAATTTGTTCTGCATTATAACTTAACTCTTTTTCAGCCACCAGGTTCCAGATGGTACCATGATGCCAACCCGACTTCCTTGGGCAGAGGACCCCACCATGTATCTTTGAGCCCTGCCTCCCCAAATCCCTGCCCCACTAGGGAGAGAGACAGGCTGAGAGTATGGATCAACCTGTCAATGTCCATGTTCAGAGGAGATGCAATTACAGAAGCCAGACCTTCTACCTTCTGCATCCCAAAATGATCCTGGGTCTATGTTCCCAGAGGGATAAAGAATAGGGAAGGTATCAAGGGAAGGGATTGGATATGTAGCTCTGGGGGTGGGCAATATGTGGAAATGTACTCCTCTTATCCTATAGTCTTGTCAATATTTCCATTTATAAGTAAAAAAGGGTGGGGCAATTATATATAAATATAGACAGATAGTTGTAAAAATAATAGTTAACCATATCTGCAATCTTTGGAAGACTGCTGTAGCTTCCAATAGGATTGGGAATTCAGAGGATCAGTCAATCAAGAGGACTTAACAATTATTAATATCTATGCACCCAATGAGAAGCCATCTAAATACATCAAACTTCTACTGAAAGAGATACAGCAATATGTTAACAGTAACACAATCATAGTAGGGGACTTCAACAGCCCACTATCTCAACTTGACAGATCATCCAGGAAGAAAATCAGTAAAGACATAAGGGAGCTAAATGAAGAGATAGATAAACTAGAACTATTGGACATTTTCAGAGTCATTCATCCCAACAAACTGGAATACACATTTTACTCAAATCCACATGGATCATTCTCAAGGATAGACCATATGTTAGGCCACAAAGACAGCACCAACCAATTCAAGAGCACTGAAATCATCCCAAGCATCTTCTCAGACCACAGTGGAATTAAACTAACACTTAACAATCAACAAAAGATTAGTAACAGTCCCAAAATGTGGAAGCTCAACAGTACACTTCTTAACAACTTCTGGGTCAAAGAGGAAATCAAGGAAGAAATCAAAATGTTTCAAGAGTTCAATGAAAATGAAGACACAAGCTATCAAAATATTTGGGACACAGCTAAAGCAGTCCTAAGAGGGAAGTTCATAGCTATACAAGCACACATTAGGAAACAAGAAAAGGCACAAATAAACAGCCTGATTGCACGTCTTAAAGACCTAGAAGAAGAACAAAGGAACCCTAAAGCAACCAGAAGGACAGAAATCACTAAAGTTAGGGCAGAAATCAATAACATTGACAATAGGAAAACCATACAAAAGATCAATGAAAGTAAATGTTGGTTCTTCGAAAGAGTAAACAAAATTGACAAGCCTTTAGCCAGACTCACAAAACAAAAAAGGGAGAAGACCCAAATAAATCTGATAGTAAATGAAAGAGGAGATATCACAACAGACACTGCAGAAATTCAACATATCATGCGAGGCTTCTATGAACAACTATATGCCACCAAGCTAGAGAACCTGGAAGAAATGAATGATTTCCTAGATACCTACCAACTTCCAAAACTAAGTAAAGAGGAAGTGGATAACATGAACAGGCCCATCACAGCTAATGAAATTGAAACAGTTATCAAAAATCTTCCCAAAAATAAAAGTCCTGGACCAGATGGTTTTACAAATGAATTCTACAAAACTTTCAAAGAAGAACTAATACCTCTACTTTTAAAAGTCTTCCAGAAGATTGAAGACACTGGAATACTCCCTGCCAGCTTCTATGAAGCCAACATCACCCTGATATCAAAAGCAGACAGGGACACAACCAAAAAAGAAAACTACAGACCAATATCTCTGATGAACATAGATGCGAAAATATTGAACAAAATTCTAGCCAACTGGATACAGCAGTATATCAAAAAGATTGTTCATCATGACCAAGTGGGGTTTATCCCAGACATGCAAGGTTGGTTTAATATACATAAATCAATCAATGTGATCCACCACATCAACAAAAGCAAGACCAAAAACCACATGGTCCTATCAATAGATGCAGAGAAAGCCTTTGACAAAATACAACATCCCTTTATGATCAAAACACTACAAAAAATGGGAATAGATGGAAAATTCCTCAAAATAGTGGGGTCTATATATAGCAAACCTACAGCCAACATCATACTCAATGGTGAAAAACTGGAAGCATTTCCCCT
Source organism: Erinaceus europaeus (assembly GCF_950295315.1). NCBI lineage: Eukaryota > Metazoa > Chordata > Mammalia > Eulipotyphla > Erinaceidae > Erinaceus > Erinaceus europaeus. The sequence goes on from NC_080176.1 coordinate 56,756,399, forward strand.
CAGATCAGGTACTAGACAGGGCTGCCCACTCTCACCATGACTATTCAACAAAGTGTTGGAAGTTCTTGCCATAGCAATCATGCAGGAGCAAGGAATTAAAGGCATACAGATTGGAAGAGAAGAAGTCAAACTCTCCTTATTTGCAGATGACATGATAGTATACATGGAAAAACCTAAGGAATCCAGCAAGAAGCTTTTGGAAATCATCAGGCAATACAGTAAGGTGTCAGGCTATAAAATTAACATTCAAAAGTCAGTGGCATTCCTCTATGCAAACACTAAGTTAGAAGAAATTGAAATCCAGAAATCAGTTCCTTTTTCTATAGCAACAAAAACAATAAAATATCTAGGAGTAAACCTAACCAAAGAAGTGAAAGACTTGTATACTGACAATTATGAGTCACTACTCAAAGAAACTGAAAAAGACACAAAGAAGTGGAAAGATATTCCATGTTCATGGGTTGGAAGAATTAACATCATCAAAATGAATATATTACCCAGCGCCATCTACAAATTTAATGCTATCCCCATCAAGATCCCAAGCACATTTTTTAGGAGAATAGAAAAAATGCTACAAATTTTTATCTGGAACTAGAAAAGACCTAGAATTGCCAAAACAATCTTGAGAAAAAAGAACAGAACCGGAGGCATCACACTCCCTGATCTCAAACTGTATTATAGAGCCATTGTCATCAAAACTGCTTGGTACTGGAACATGAATAGACACACTGACCAGTGGAATAGAATTGAGAGCCCAGAAATGAGGCCCCACACCTATGGACATCTAATCTTTGACAAAGGGGCCCAGACTATTACATGGGGAAAGCAGAGTCTCTTCAACAAATGGTGTTGGAAACAATGGGTTGAAACATGCAGAAGAATGAAACTGAATCACTGTATTTCACCAAATACAAAAGTAAATTCCAGGTGGATCAAGGACTTGGATGTTAGACCAGAAACTATCAGATACTTAGAGGAAAATATTGGAAGAACTTTTTTCCGCATAAATTTTAAAGACATTTTCAATGAAACGAATCCAATTACAAGGAAGACTAAGGCAAGTATAAACCTATGGGACTACATCAAATTAAAAAGCTTCTTCACAGCAAAAGAAACTACTACCCAAACCAAGAGACCCCTCACAGAATGGGAGAAGATCTTTACGTGCCATACATCAGATAAGAGTTTAATAACCAACATATATAAAGAGCTTGCCAGATTCAACAACAAGACAACAAATAACTCCATCCAAAAATGGGGGGAGGACTTGGACAAAATATTCACCACAGAAGAGATCCAAAAGGCTGAGAAACACATGAAAAAATGCTCCAAGTCTCTGATTGTCAGAGAAATGCAAATCAAGACAACAATGAGATATCACTTCACTCCTGTGAGAATGTCATACATCAGAAAAGGTAACAGCAGCAAATGCTGGAGAGGGTGTGGGGTCAAAGGAACCCTCCTGCACTGCTGGTGGGAATGTCAATTGGTCCAACCTCTGTGGAGAACAGTCTGGAGAACTCTCAGAAGGCTAGAAATGGACCTACCCTATGACCCTGCACTTCCCCTCCTGGGGATATATCCTAAGGAACCCAACACATCCATCCAAAAAGATCTGTGTACACATATGTTCTTGGCAGCACAATTTGTAATAGCCAAAACCTGGAAGCAACCCAGGTGTCCAACAACAGATGAGTGGCTGAGCAAGTTGTGGTATATATACACAATGGAATACTACTCAGCTGTAAAAAACGGTGACTTCACCGTTTTCAGCCGATCTTGGATGGACCTTGAAAAAATCATGTTGAGTGAAATAAGTCAGAAACTGAAGGATGAATATGGGATGATCTCACTCTCAGGCCGAAGTTGAAAAACAAGATTAGAAAAGAAAACCTAAGTCGAACCTGAAATGGAATTGGAGTTTTACACCAATGTAAAAGACTCTGGGGTGGGTGGGTGGCTGGGTGGGGAGAATACAGGTCCATGAAAGATGATGAATGACATAGTGGGGGTTGTATTGTTAAATGGGAATCTGGGGAATGTTATGCATGTACAAACTATTGTATTTACTGTTGAATGTAAAACATTAATTCTCCAATAAAGAAATAAATTATTTAAAAAAAAAAAAAGAATACCTGCTATATCAAAAAAAAAAGGATTGGGAATTCAGAACTCTGGTGGTGGGCGTGGTATGGAATTATACCCCTGTTGACATGTAATTTTGTAAATCAGTATTAAATCACTAATAAAAGAAAGATAACAGCACTTGTTAAGGATATGGGAAGAAAGTATGATTTAGCAAAGAGAAAAATAGAACATTACTGAAGTCTCATTATAATATTCAGTCCAACCTTTAGGGAATTCTAAAGATAGGTTGCTGCTTCAGAGGTTTGTAAAGGTTGGTGTAAGATGTAGGCCTGTTCAACATTGTTGGAAGACATGACAGGAAGAGGACACTGAGACAGTGTTCAAAGAAACTGGAAAGTGAACATCAATTGCAGCAATATATTGAGCAAAGCAATCATTTCTTCTTGAAAGAGGTACTAAACATCATGACACCCACCACCCAAGAGTAAGCATCTTGGGATAGGTACAGAGAGTGCATGAAATGCAGCTCGAAGAATACCACCCTATGTATTCTGCCTCTGAATACATATAGAAGTCTAAGTGTATTACAGTCAAGATGTTAAAGTTCGAAGGTAGAGGAAGTTGGAAAAGGACCAGGAACATTGCAGTACATCAAGATGCCCTCACTCTTGAGCAAAGTGTTTTTTTTTTTAAGTGTAGAACTTTTCCAGCAGCATGTATTTCTTTTTCATTTATTATTTGAAGTGTTATTTTTAATTAAGTAAATGAATTACAAAGTTAGTCTTTCATGAGTGAAACAAAAAGAAAGACTCCTTTGTAGGAGTGAAATTTTGTTTTCTTTTCTTTTGATGTCTATATTTAGACTGTCTTTTCTGACCTTATCAGAGAGACTCTACCATCATGAGGGGAGTTATGAAACACAAGCAGCCTGGCCTTCTCCAAGCAGCATTCACACACCCCACAGAACTTCTCTTGTGGTTGCTAGGAAGAAATGTCTTTTGCTGGGCTCTTCAATAATATGATTTGCATGCTTGAAATGAGATCGCCAAAGTAATTGTAGAACATTGCTTGCCATTACCGTCATTAAAAACAGGCAGATGTAGGAGCACTCTGAGGGAAAATCTTCCTGCTGGGTTTTCATGGAGATAAGTGCACAAAATCCACTTTTGAAAAGATGTTGAATGGAATGAATTTGCCATTCACTGGCTGTCTGATGATGATTTGCTTGTTAATTGGAAGTTTAGGCTTTAGAGAAGCCTTAACAAATTTGATTGCTAAATTCAGGAGTGCTACCCCCCCATCTACCCCCTACAAGCCATATTCAGAGACATAAATTCTACTTTTTGTATGTGTGTCTATGTACTCATTTAGATTCTCTGTGAAAAGAACCCTATGCCTGACCTGCTTGTCAATGATATTTTCTGGCACAACTTTACAATGAATAAGGCTGGAGCACTACGTCCTTTTAGAAGTGTTTCAAGGATCCTAATATCTGTTGGAAGAAGCAGGGACAGAAACAGAAGATAAGTGGAGATTAAGGCTCATTCCAGTGCCCACCTTTGTTCACTGGTCCACTTTACACAATAATGACAGCTGTTAACAACTGGAGGTGAATCCCACTTTTGTGCACCCTTTCATTTCCATTCAAATTAGCTTCACTGCTACTAATAAACTCAAGCAAGCCTTAAAAAAAAAAAAAGACAAAGTCTTTGATTGGAAATCATGCTGTTTTTCTTCTGTTAGACTCGGGCTAAGAGTCTGCTGATCTGAACAATGTCAACTAGCTGGCAAGGCTAGCAGCCCCTTGAGCAGGGTCTACTTTTATTTTTAATGACCCCACTTGCACATGTACAAATGACTTTGTTCATCCTTGTCATTACCTATCCAGATTAGCTTCCTCTAAGTGACAAGAAGTATATGGCCAGCCAAGAAGAATGACAACCACCATGTGGAACTACACAAGCAGTTACATAAACATTCTAGACAAGAGCTCCAGTGTGGTGTCATATAGCACTTCTCTGATATAATACTTCAAGAGGAGAGTGACCAGCCTGCCTTCTCTCTTTCACCGTCCCCGGAAATTTAATGGTGTGTATGTAGACTGATTGTATTTAACCCTGTGCTGTACATTAGACATTAGGGTCAGCTTCAAAAAAGGACCTACAAAAACTGTATTTTTGATGCTTAGTAAATTAGAAATTGGGAGCCAGTTCACCTTGTAGAGTATAAGTCTTACTGTGGATGGTTCCAGTCCTGGCATCACAGGAAACACCATGGATAACACAAGTGGAATAGTGATATGGTGTCTCTCTCTGCCTCTCTATGTCTCCTTCCTTCCATTCTAAATTTAATGATGAAAAAAAAAAAGGTCTGTTAGGTGGTATCATACATGGGCAGGTGTTCTGGTATTATATTTAAAAATATTAGTCAATTAAAAACTTCTCCAGGTTTTTACTCGAGTCTTCCTATCACTGTCAGTAGCACCTGAAGGCACTCCTCAGCTACAACAGCCAGAAAGAAGTAGACCTACCTGCCTCTCTCAGAAGTGTGAACTTGAGACTTACACTGTTGTACAATCTGTAAGAGAGAGAAAACTGGTATGAAAGATATTTACTTAAAAGGATTTTCTAGGTGGTGGCTGTTGTCCATATCTGTCCATATTCTGTAAATATAATAAGGATGGTTTCCAATTTCAAGGAACATACAGGCCAATGGGCAAGAAATACAACTGAACAGGGAGCTGGGTGGTGATGCACTGAGTTAAGCATATATATAACTGAACAGCTATAGAAACAAACCTTATCAAATATTAATTTTAACGGAAGGGCACTTGACTTAACTTTATGTCATTAAAATTCGGGGCTCCAGCAGGCCGGGTTAGCTTCGAGGCGGTAGACAGAGACTGGGGGACACACGGCTGGGCAGACAGAGACTGGGGGACACACGGCTGGGCAGAGAAGCTTTATTCACGAGCGGGCAAATATGTGCTCTCCTGTCTTTCTCCTCTGGCAGCAGAGAGAGACCCTTAAACTAATTACCACACAGATCTGTCTTGCATCCTTCTCTTCTGGCAGCTCCGCCAAGAACTCTCGAACTACGTAGCATAGGGGGCGGGAAGAAAGAGAGGCACGAAACTAGCAAGGGCCAAACCAATTCTTCTGATGGGGGTAGAGCGAGACCAAACCAATGTGAAGCATAGCAACAACTTTAGAGATCTAAAGAAAATAGTTAACTTGCTAGACACCCAAAGTAACTAAGAATGAGTTGTCCTGCTTTATATCTTACCATCTCTCAGCCACCAAGTTTCAGATGCTACTATGATTCCATCCTGAACTTCCTGGGTGGACGACCTCACTTAATGTGTCCCAGAACCTCAACTTTCCAGAGCCTTACCCCACTAGGGAAAGATAGAAAAAAGGAAAAAGAAAGATCATTTGGAGGTAGTAATAGGTGTAAGATGTGACTTACAAAGGCAGAGAAAGCAGAGCCATGAAAGAAATGGGAAAATATATATAAAAATATACACAGATAGTTATAGAAATAATTGTCAACCCACATCTTGTGACTACTGCTGGTAGGGCTACTGTAGTTTCCAATGGAAGAATGGGTACTCGAAACTCTGGAGGTGGAAATGGTGTGGAATTATACCCCTGTTATCTCATGATTTTGTAAGTCAATATAAAATCACTAATAAAAGAAAAAGAGAGGATGGATAAAATGGCATCTCTCAGAGAAGCATCATGTGTAGACTCAGAAGCAAGTAGCTTGTGGCATACTCAAAGGTTGGATACCATTCAATAGAGACAGAAAGAAGCATGAACACAAGCCAAATGTAGTGCTGATGAACAGGGGAGAAGCTGAATTTGGGGTATAGACAGGTATTTGCAACACAGGCTATTGGCAAAGTGATTCTGCAATGAGTATGTGCAGAATGAATACAGTTTTTGATGAATGAGATAGCAAAAACATATATGAAATCCTAGCAACAATGAGAACTAAAAAGGAATGTTTGCTGTGCCTAGACAACTATCGCTGGAAATAATATCCTCTACACAATATTCCCATAACTCTAAAATAAATAAATAAACAAATAAACTAACAGGCTGGGCAGGATAACAAGGTTACCATGCGTGAAGACCCAAGTTCAAGCCCCTACTCGCCACCTGCAAGGGGGATGCTTCACAAGCTATTAAAACAGGTCTGCAGGTATCTATCTTTCTCTCTTGCTCATCATCTCCCCCTCCTATCTCAATTTATCTGTCTCCTATTAAAATAAAAATAGAGAAAGAAACATATATTTCTTTCTATATAGAGCTATATATATTTCTTTCTATATAGAACTGCTGGTTTGTTGTGCAGGCACCTAGCCCCAGAGATAACAATAATGGCAATAATAAATAAAAAGTGAATAAATAAATAAATACCATATATTTACACTGGAAATCTTCATGGAAATCAGAAATCTAAGTCCACAAGGAAGTTCTGATGTCATCATACAGATAATGTCTTAGAGGAAAGGGAGCAGAAGACTTTGCAGTAGACATGCCATTAGAACATCCAATACTGAAGTATCTTGTAGTAAGAACCAGCCTACTACTTCATATGTAGTCCAAAGTATCACTACTGATTAGCATGTGGGAAGTGAAAACAGATAATATTGACTCTAAATTATGCAGGAATTGAGCATTTAAAATAAGTATTCAAAGAAAAGATCATTATTCCTGGAGAAGAAAAAACTTAATAGTACACAGGTAGAAAAATACAGGAAGAAAAGAGATTCACTTTCTTTTCCAAGTTACCTCTTTTTCCAAGTGTCTCTCCTGGATCACATTAAACCTCTACAAGGAATGTTATCAGCTCTGAAATCTCAGTCACATCCCAAAGGAACAGCAATACACCCTCTCACTGCTCTTTCCTATGCTTCCCTGATATGAAAATGGCAGATCACAAATAGGGTTTGATATTAAAATAATGTTAAGAAGGTCGTTAGCTGGCAAAGCAGCGATTCCAAGGGAGCAGTGTTTGCAAAAGAGCAGGCTAATTAGAAGCAAAACAAGCATCTGACTTAGGTCATATGGGGACTGATTTCAGTCATAATATTAATTTTGAGTTTCAGATTATAAAAAAGTGGTACGTCCTCATGCTCAGATCCTGAAAAAATGCCCAATTCTTTCTGGGATTCTAACTAGGACATTTATTTTCATCTACCTTTTGTCTTTTGAATTGGTTCATTGGTGCCCTGCACATGTGCATTTTGATCACTTCAGACTCATGTGGAGAGAGAGAGAGAGAGAGAGAGAGAGAGAGAGAGAGAGGGAGAGAGAGAGAGAGAGAGAAGCACTGAGTCTATAGAACTTCCATATGATGTACTGGGATAGGGAGGTGGAACATGCATGGTCAGGTTCACAAAGTAGGCATATTACTTGATTAACTAACTCTGTGGCCTCCTAGTTAGGACATTTAAATAGACATAAGTGGTTTTCCACAACATAAGAACAACACACACACACGCACACACAAACACAGGTGACATTTAGTTGTGGAGTGTCTGCCCCTTATAATTTGAGAACTTATTAGTCTATCGTCCATTAACACCACATCAGATAAGTTCTTCCCCATATCTAGGGAGTTGGGATAAAAGGAGAGTAGTTATTCAGCCAGTATTAAGGAGAATTAAATAGGGTAAGCAGAGCTAGTAGAGTTACAAAGTTTTATCCAAGGTCAGATTTGCCTGTTAGTAATAGAACTGGAAATAAAAACCAAAAACCATCCCCCCTCCCTTTCTTTTTCCTGACCTGTGCCTATTGGACCTAACTTCTCTCAATCAATAGGTAGCCAGTTATGAAAGATTCACATTCTACCCTGTGTCAATAAAAACAAAAATCAAGTTTTAATCAAAACACATAACCAAGATCTACAATTCTCTTGGCCACAATAAATCTTCCCCAAAAGGAAGCAAGCTAAAATTTTTTACATTTAAAAAATGAGCTCCACTGGGACTCCAAATTCCAGTTCAATTTTTGAGCCAAGGCATTTTTTTTTCTTTATCATGCACTTGGTGCTGTTATGTGATAAGGGCCCCATGCAGACCATAAAACTAATTTATCATCTGTAAGGTGTACAAAGAAAATGGTAGCTGCCTACTTGTCTGCTTGACATATGAGGTCATTTTTGCCGCTAGCTTTCTAATACTGAGCAATTTTATCAGCTATTTATATACATTAATTGTGGGTACCCATATGCTCAATGTTGTATTTAATAATGCATTGCATTGACTATGCATTCCTAAGTCTTCGCATGCAGCAAGCATCTTGCATTTAACTATTTGGTTTGCCTATTTCAGCCAATTATTCAGCTATGCCATGTTGCCTTTTCCCTCAACTGAATTTATGTTTCTTTAAATCCAGCTTACCCTACTGCAACCCATTGAACTGGACAAGGCCACCTCACATGTCCCAAGGGCTCCCAGCAAAAACAAGCAGAGGAAGTGCCATGGTCCACTTAATAATACTCAAGCAAAAGGATTATTTGATGAATCCCTTTCCCCAAAGGACAGCAGCATATTCACGCTTCACAGTGTAAATATAAACACAATTCTCAGGCAACAGAGACAAGGGATGCTAGATAAAATATGAAAAATACCAATGCAAATGGCTTTGCCAGAGTGATTTCTTAACTAGCAAGAGGGAATCTGTTCAAACATCCAAAGTAATCTCTACCCCTTAGTCTCAAAATCCTTCCTATCTTCCTCTCCCAGAAAAGAAAACAAAGTCAATTAGCTAGATCTTTGATCACCTGATTGCTCCAGCAATCTCTCCACTGGGAAAGCTCCCTTACTGATAAAAAAAGAAAAGAAATACACTTAACCATTAGTCCATTACCTACCCATAAGGAGAATCACCAACAAAGCTATATGCCCCATGTGCTAACACAACATCAGAAAATTAACCATTGTTGGACAAAACCTTAAATGGCCCAGATCTAAAGCAGTTTTCATGGGTATAATAATCTAGAAATGCATCACCCCTTGAATGCTTTGGATTAGAATACATTTTCTGAGATGTGCTTGTTATCCACATTTGGAGAAGGTTCATTAAAAGTGGAAGGGGAGCCAAGAAGATAGCTTAATCTCTAGGACATATGCCCCAACACCTTATTGTAGGTGGCATTGTACAGCAAGAAGCTCTGGTGTTATACCTATTTCTACCTCTTTCTCTGTATCTCTATCTCTCAATATCTGAATGAAAAAAAAAACTGTCTGGAACAGTAAAGACCATTTATATATTAAGCACCTGACTGGGATCATCTGGGAGTTGGTGGAGATGAAGAAGATGTTATCTCAAGTAACCCTGTACTGTCAAAATAATCTTGTATATGAACAGCAAAATTGGGAGGTCTCTCACTTTCTGATTCCAAAAAGTTGCAGTAATCTAAGCAGTATGCCACTGCCATAAAGTTGGGCACATAGACAGCTGGAGCAGAATAGAGTGTGCCAAAAATTTTCAATGGGATAAGGACAATCTCTTCAATAAATGGCACTGCAAAACTGAATACTCATATGTTTGAGTGACACTAAACTTTCATAGTTTTATCCTCACTCTCATAGAGAAAAATGAGTAGTTTTTTTAAAAAATTAAACTACAAAATAGCTATATTGAAAAATGTTATGTCATGTATCATTCACCATAGTAACAGAACTGAAAAATCTGGTCCAGTTGGTGACTCACCCAGTAGAGTGCACACAATGAAACAATATGAAGATTATCCAGGAAAAAGACTTATAGACCTCAACTATATTCTGGTTCTTCTATCAGAAGTGTGAAGACAAAAGTAATAATCATTTACTTTGCAAATATAAAAAATACTTGGAAATGAAGAAGCTAAGTAATGTATCCATTGCTGTCTGCAGTTTGCAGTTACCATGAGAATAGTCTACCCAGGAAACCTATAGAACAATTGCCAAGGACTCCATGTACACACTGTGCACTCTCCTATGAAACCCTGCTCAGTACTCTGATAGGTTCACAACTCCACCTTCCCATTTCTCTTCCCCTTCTTCTTTCTGACTTAGCAGATCTATTCATATGAAAACCCTTATCTAATTGTTTTGCCTTTACATCCTTTCTCTGCTTAATTCCAGAACTGTGCCTTGAGGGCTGTTTTATGTGATTATAGTATCTATGACTAAGAAGAAGAGTTGTTCAATGAAGGCTCTTAATTCGGTTGACTCTGATCCATGATGCCCTTTGCCAGTGCATTCCCGGAAGGGTTGGAGAAATAGACATGCACAAGCCTCAGAAATATCATTGCATTCTCTAGCTTATTGTCCTTATAATCCACCCATAATCATGCAAATCCATAGTAGTCTCTGGTTCCAGAGACAAAAGTAAAAATCAGTAACACTGATCCTGTCTTATTTCAATATTATAGTCATCATGGGTTTCTGCAGTGACATTGACTATTTAAAATATTGCATTAGGAAGAAGAATTGCATTAGTATATTATTTATCTTAATTACCATTCTTTAAATCTTACATATGATACAGCAAATAATCTTCACTTGTTTCATCATAGTTCCGTTCCTGAATTCCTCTTTTTCGATGGCCAAAATAAATAAATAAACAAATATGCCATATGAATGAAAGAAGGAGAGTAAAATAGAAAACAGCTTCCCTTAAATCAGTTACTAAAGTAAAGTGAAGTCAGGTGCCAGTCAAGTGTTCCGACGGATAAAAGACATAAGAAAGATCAGCTATAACCTTAAGTAGAAAAGAGCCCAGAGTAAATGTCTTTCATGTACCTTTTTGACAAGATCTTTTCAAACCAACATCAAAAGCTTATATTTAAACACCATAAATTACGTATCTATGAAAAATGAAGTCCCTACAGGCTAACTTTCTGCATTTTTGTTCTCTTTAAAAAAGGTATTAGAGCAATTTGGACTGTCTTAGTAAAAGATTTTTTATTGTTTTGTGATAGGTAGCAGGAGTTATCAACTGAATATGTAGCCAACAGGTCAGAAAAAAAGCAATGTGGCTTGACTGATAATTATGACAGTTCTATTTTCAACTGACCATAAGTCCTGTGAGTGAGTGTGTGAGTGAGTGTGTGTGTGTGTGTGTGTGTGTGTGTGTGTGTGTGTGTGTGTGTGTGCTGCATTTCTTCCTTCCTCACTGCAGGTCAGCTTATCAATTCACAGCCAAGCCACCTGAAATAGCATGACAGAGATTTTCTCTTTGCCTTGGAGACCTGGCAGGACATTCTCCCACTCAAGGACAATAGGGATGAGCAGGTCTGCTCTCCTGTTTCCAGGGAATTCATTTGGAATTAGCTTGAGAATGTTGTGGTCAGATCTCAATGCTTAGGGTTGTTGAGCAAGGAAAAGCTGTCTCTTCATTCCTCAGGCAAGGCAAATGCCATCACATTGCTTTCTCAGTGGGAGAATGGAGATACTGAGGTATTTTGAAACTATACACATTGTCAAAAAGACATTGGGAAAAGGGCTGAAGTGATGAATGATTATTTCTCAAAAGAGCAATGGAACACAAAAATGGATTGCATTTTAGGTTAAGCAAGGAAGATGAGTAGAGAGAATTAAGTTATGTATTATTTATCACTGTATCTAGTTTAATTTTGATCCAATGTCCTAATTGTGTTGTCTTGGTGTGGAGAAACTGAAATTTAAAAAAAAATGAGTTGCTGATTCTTCTAACTGTATGTTCCCATGGACACACATCCCAATGTTCCTTAAAGGTTATACACGTGTAAAGTTCAGATTCATTTATGAAATTTATTATTTAAAAGGAAATGGAAATGTTATTTACAGTTGACATCTTCCTTATTGTGGGTTAAAGTATATCAAATTATATCATTGGCTATGCACTAATGTGTGCTGCTCATTGTCTTCTCACTTGATCCATTGATGTATAAGTAAAAATTGCTTAATGCAAGAGGCAACATTTATTATATGTATGTTGCAGTATCTCCAAAGGCTAATCCATTGTCTTTAATATTTAAGATGACTATATATCCTCATTTACCCAAGATAGTCTTAGGTTATGCCTACTGTCCTGATATAATTAACAGTAACCCCTTTCATTCTTAAAAATGATATTAAATAATAAATTATACACTTATGCCATAAATATAATGCTTTCAGTCAGTCTATTAGTTAGCTATTCACAGCAACAGAAGAGACCCTAGAGAAACATGGTGATAATGGGTTTTTGGTTACACTGACATGCTGGTAAGAGAAAGATAACAAGCAATAAAAATAAATGTCATTGATTTTATAATTTGCAGCCCTGTACTGAACTGAGATATTTATTCTACTCACACCTGGTTTCTTTCCCTTCCCTTATCATATATGAATATAACTGCAGATCCCCTCATACTTGATTATAACCACTTCAACAATTCAAAACAGTGAAGACCATAGCAACTAAGCACAGATGTGCAGGAGATGCTGCATAACATCTCTTAAGGAGACATTTCAGAAGGGTCTCAAAGATCAAGATGGCTACCATTGCTACAGACCAAAGAAGAACAAGAGAGGAATATAGGAAAATCTAAATAACTAACCAAGAGTACTATTCCCACAACATGTAATAAAAAACTACTGTTAGTTTTGTATGCTAGTTTGTCTGTTTAGTCATCTCCACTCTAAACCAAGATTTTCAGATAGAAAGAAAGCAATGGGGGGGGCTGGGTTGAGCGCACATGGTATAATGGACAAGGACCCAAATTTGAGCCCCCAGTACCCTCTTGCAGGTGGAAAGTTTTGCAAGTGGTGAAGCAGTGCTGCAGGTGTCTGTCTCCCTCTCCATCTTCCCCTTCCCTCTCAATTTATGACTGTCTTTATTCAATAAATAAATAAATATAATTTGAAAGAAAGAAGGAAGGAAGGAGAGAAAGAAAGAAAGAAAGAAAGAAAGGAAGGAAGGAAGGAAGGAAGGAAGGAAGGAAGGAAGGAAGGAAGAAAAAAAACATCAGCAAAGCTTTCTCCATTGCTGAGGGATTCGGGAACTTGAGCCTGAACTGTGTACACCCCAAGTGTACATGTTATCTAGTCAGTGTAAATTGAGCAGGACACAGAGCAAATCTGACCTTCTGCAAAGTTTCATGGCTCTTTCAACTTGGTCAGGTTCCTCTGTGAGACTCTCTATATAATACTCCAGATATTCTTTAATAACCTCTTAAGACTTTTCTGCTGCTGTTTTTAAATCATTCATCCTTTAGCTATAGTATAAACAACTTGACAACAAAAATAATTAACATGGTATGTCAGATAGAGGTCAAGTAGTTTTAATTCATCTATTTATAAGAGATTGTGCTAGTACTGTATTCAAGTTCAGATCAGATTGAACCAATATCCTATCTTGCCTGCTTTGAATATTAGGTTGTACTATATACCACAATCTGTATTACCCCCTCCCGCCCTTTTTTTTTAACCGCCTCCAGGGTTATTGCTGGGGCTTAGTGTCTGTGTTACAAATCCATTGCTCCTGGCAGCCACCCCCCACCTCCCAATAGTTCCCTAGTTTTTATTAGGACAGAGAGAAATCGAGAGAGGGAAGGGAGAAAAGGATAGACATTTGTAGACTTGCTTCACCACTTGTGAAGTGGGCAGGCCCCTGCAGGTGAAGAGTAGGGGCTGGAACCTGAGTCCTTGCACTTGGTGATAGGTACGCTTAACCAGGTATAATCTGTGTTTTAACATTCAAAAATACCCACTGACCAAGTAGAGCACACAAGTTACCATGTAAAATGTCTTGTTCCCTACCTGCAATGGATAAGCTTCACAAGCAGTATTTTTCTCTCCCTTTCTGTTTCCCCCTCCCCTCTCAATTCCTCTCTGCTCTATCAGATAAAAATTAAAGAGGGGGAAAAAAGATGCCTGGAGCAGTGGATTCACTGTGCAATCACTAAGCTCCAGTGATAATCCTTGTGGTAATAAAAGTAAATCGTTTATTTTTGTTTCCTGCTCTGGATGGTACTATTGCAAAGTCAAGTGAGTCACATTCTCTGCCTTGGAGAAACTCATCATCCATCAAGTCTCAATGAAGAGACAAAACCCAGTCAATACTGGTATATATATATTTAAAATCCAAAACAATTGTACTTGACTGTAAGAAATATTAGTATAGGGGCCAATCAGTGGCACAACTGGACAAGCTCATACATTACAATGCATAGTGACCCAGTTTCAAGCCCCTGCCCCAGGCCTACAGGAAGAAAGCTTTACAAGTGGTAAAGCAGGGCTGCAGGTGTCTATCTCTCTCTTTCCTTCTTTGAATCTTCACCTCTCCTCTCAATTTATCTCTTTCTCTATCTAATAATAAATAATGACAAATAAATAAAATGTATTAGTACAGATACTAGAAAGATGGCTCAGAGTATAGAGCACACCCTGAATTGGAACCCTACCACTACATCACCGTGTGCAAACATGATGGACAGGCATGAGTGAAAAGTCATGAGGGTGGAACAGTGCTTGGGTGTCTCTCTCACATACACACACACACACACACACACACACAAAAAAAAAAATATATATATATATACACATATACTTAAAATTAGACTGGGGGGGTGGTACATGATGTTTTACCAAAATATCTTGTCAGGAATAATGGAGAATCATAAAATATGTGCTAGATTCAAAAGCCATGTATTGATGTTACAGCACACATGCCAAATAAAAAGGTAATTGTTGTGCTGGTTTTCATGCCTCTTAAAGGTACTGCTCCCTAAAGCAACCAGAAAGGGAGTCAGGCTGTAGTGCAGCAGCCTAAGCGCAGGTGGCGCAAAGCACAAGGACCGGCATAAGGATCCCGGTTCGAACCCCGGCTCCCCACCAGCAGGGGAGTTGCTTCACAGGCGGTGAAGCAGGTCTGCAGGTGTCTATCTTTCTCTCCTCCTCTCTGTCTTCCCCTCCCTCTCTCCATTTCTTTCTGTCCTATCCAACAACAACAACAATAACTACAACAATAAAGCAACAAGGGCAACAAAAGGGAATAAATAAATAAAATAAATATAAAAAAATTTAAAAAAATAAATAAATAAAATAAAGCAACTAGAAGGACAGAAATCACTAAAGTTAGAGCAGAAATAAACAACATCGAAAATAAAAGAACCATACAAAAGATCAATGAAGCCAAATGTTGGTTCTTTGAAAGATTAAGCAAAATTGACAAACCCCTAGCCAGACTCACCAAACAAAAAAGAGAGAAGACTCAAATTAATAGAATTATAAACGATGCAGGAGCTATCACAACTGACACCACAGAAATCCAGAGAATCCTGCAAAACTTCTATAAAGAACTATATGCCACCAAGCTAGAGAATCTGGAAGAAATGGAACAATTCCTAGAAACCTATGCACTTCCAAAACTGAACCAAGAAGAACTACAAAATCTAAATGCACCAATCACAGACAAAGAAATTGAAACCGTTATTAAGAATCTCCCCAACAACAAAAGTCCTGGACCAGATGGCTTCACAAATGTATTCTACAAAACTTTCAGGAAACAGTTAGTATCCATACTTCTTAAGCTATTCCATAAGATTGAAGAAACAGGAATACTCCCTTCCACCTTTCATGAAGCCAACATCACCCTGATACCAAAAGCTGATACGGACAGAACAAAAAAGGAAAACTACAGACCAATATCTCTGATGAACATAGATGCCAAAATATTAAACAAGATCTTGGCCAATCGGATACAGCAACACATCAAAAAGATTGTTCATCATGACCAAGTGGGATTCATCCCAGGAATGCAAGGCTGGTTCAACATCTGTAAGTCAATCAATGTCATTCACCACATCCATAAAAGCAAAGCCAAAAACCACATGATTATCTCAATAGATGCAGAGAAAGCCTTTGACAAAATCCAACACCCATTCATGCTCAAAACTCTACAAAAAATGGGAATAGATGGGAAATTCCTCAAGATAGTGGAGTCTATATATAGCAAACCTACAGCCAACATCATACTCAATGGACAGAAGCTGAAAGCATTCCCCCTTAGATCGGGGACTAGACAGGGCTGTCCATTGTCACCATTACTCTTCAACATAGTATTGGAAGTTCTTGCCATCGCAATCAGGCAAGAGAAAGAAATCAAAGGGATACAGATTGGAAGGGAAGAAGTCAAGCTCTCACTATTTGCAGATGATATAATAGTATACATAGAAAGACCTAAAGAATCCAGTAGAAAATTACTGGAAGTTATTAGCCAATATAGCAAGGTATCAGACTACAAAATCAATGTACAAAAATCAGTGGCATTTCTTTATGCAAACACTAAATCTGAAGAAGAAGACATCCAGAAATCACTCCCATTTACTGTTTCAGCAAAATCAATCAAATACCTAGGAATAAAGGTGACCAAAGAAGTGAAAGACTTATATACTGAAAACTATGAGTCGCTACTCAAGGAGATAGAAACTGATACCAAGAAATGGAAAGATATCCCATGCTCATGGATTGGAAGAATAAATATCATCAAAATGAATATTCTCCCCAGAGCCATATACAAATTTAATGCAATACCCATCAAAGTTCCACCAAGCTTCTTTAAGAGAATAGAATAAACACTACAATCATTTATCTGGAACCTGAAAACACCTAGAATTGCCAAAACCATCTTAAGGAAAAGAAACAGAAATGGAGGCATCACACTCCCAGACCTTAAACTATATTATAAAGTCATTATCATCAAAACAGCATGGTACTGGAACAAAAATAGGCACACAGACCAGTAGAACAGAATTGAAAGCCCAGAAGTAAATCCCAACACCTATGGGCATCTAATCTTTGATAAGGGGGCCCAAAGGATTAAATGGAAAAAGGAAGCTCTCTTCAATAA
Organism: Erinaceus europaeus; assembly: GCF_950295315.1. Classification (NCBI taxonomy): domain Eukaryota; kingdom Metazoa; phylum Chordata; class Mammalia; order Eulipotyphla; family Erinaceidae; genus Erinaceus; species Erinaceus europaeus. The sequence goes on from NC_080176.1 coordinate 56,773,360, forward strand.
ATGGTGCTGGGAAAACTGGGTTGAAACATGCAGAAGAATGAAATTGAACCACTTTATCTCACCAGAAGCAAAAATCAACTCCAAATGGATCAAAGACCTAGATGTCAGACCAGAAACAATCAAATACTTAGAGGAAAACATTGGTAAAACACTTTCCCACATACACCTCAAGGACATCTTTGATGAATCAAACCCAATTGCAAGGAAGACTAAAGCAGAAACAAACCAATGGGACTACATCAAATTGAAAAGCTTCTGCACATCCAAAGAAACTATTAAACAAACAGAGAGACCCCTCACAGAATGGGAGAAGATCTTCACATGCCAGACATCAGACAAGAAACTAATCACCAAAATATATAAAGAGCTCAGCAAACTTAGCACCAAAAAAGCAAATGACCCCATCCAAAAATGGGCAGAGGAAATGAACAAAACATTCACCTCAGAGGAGATCCAAAAGGCTAACAAACATATGAAAAACTGCTCTAGGTCACTGATTGTCAGAGAAATGCAAATTAAGACAACACTAAGATACTACCTCACTCCTGTAAGAATGGCATACATCAAAAAGGACAGCAGCAACAAATGCTGGAGAGAATGTGGGGACAGAGGAACCCTTTTAAATTGCTGGTGGGAATGTAAATTGGTACAGCCTCTGTGGAGAGCAGTCTGGAAAACTCTCACAAGGCTAGACATGGACCTTCCATATGATCCAGTAATTCCTCTCCTGGGGTTATACCCCAAGGACTCCATAACACCCAACCAAAAACAGGTGTGTACTCCTATGTTCATAGCAGCACAATTCATAATAGCTAAAACCTGGAAGCAACCCAGGTGCCCAACAACAGATGAGTGGCTGAGAAAGCTGTGGTATATATGCACAATGGAATACTATGCAGCTATAAAGAACAATGAACCCACCTTCTCTGACCCATCTTGGACAGAGCTAGAAGGAATTATGTTAAGTGAACTAAGTCAGAAAGATAAAGATGAGTATGGGATGATCCCACTCATCAACAGAAGCTGACTTAGAAGATCTGAAAGGGAAACTAAAAGCATGACCTGACCAAATTGTAAGTAGGGCACCAAAGTAAAAACCCAGTGGTGAGGGGTAGACATGCAACTTCCTGGGCCAGTGGGGGGTGGGAGTGGGCGGGAGGGATGGGTCACAGTCCTTTGGTGGTGGGAATGATGTTTATGTACACTCCTAGCAAAATGTAGACATATAAATCTCTAGTTAATTAATATGAGAGGGGGAAAATCAATTGTATGTCTCAAAGTTTCTCAAAAGACAAACTGAATCTTTTTAATATATAGGCTATGTATTTGATATGCGGACTCTCTCAAAAGCCTAGACCAAGTAGATTAGAAGCATCCAATAGCACAGCTATATACAAGATACTGGATACTGTACAGCAAACCATAACAAAGGGACTTTTCAAAGTTAACCCAATTAACAAATAATGTGATGATAATATTAACTACCGATTGTCCTTTTGAACCCTAAGACAGCAGGAACCTCACATCTCCACTATAGAGCCCCTACTTCCCCCAGTCCTGGAACCCTTGGATAGGGCCCACTTTCCCGTATGCATCTCCCAACCCAAACCAAATAATATTGCATCTGCCGATCACAACCTAACCAACGCAACGATTGCCACCTCGACATGCTTCACCTCAGACTGTATCCAGAGATTTCACGTGTGGAATGACAACCCTTCGGCTTCATTACTCGGGTGAGACCTTTCCTTTTATAGTACACTCTAATTCCATCCCAGGTGGTTCACTTTCTAACAAAGTCCCATAACCTAGATATACACCAGTTTCTGTGAGAGAGAGTTTATGTGCACACGTATCCATAAACTACTGCAAAATATATACCTGAAAGCAGAAGTACACTAGAGTTTGCAGTGAGTACCTCCCTAACACTTCCTCTCCACTATTCCAAGCTTGGGATCCATGATTGCTCAACAAATTGTTTGGCTTCATATGTTAACTCTCTTTTCAATCACCAGGTTCCAGATGCCACCAGGATGCTGGCCAGGCTTCCCTGGATTGAAGACCCCACCAATGTGTCCTGGAGCTCAGCTTCCCCAGAGACACACCTTACTAGGGAAATAGAGAGGCAGACTGGGAGTATGGACCGACCAGTCAACGCCCATGTTCAGCGGGGAAGCAATTACAGAAGCCAGACCTTCTACCTTCTGCAACCCTCAATGACCCTGGGTCCATGCTCCCAGAGGGATAGAGAATGGGAAAGCTATCATGGGAGGGGGTGGGTTATGGGGATTGGGTGGTGGGAATTGTGTGGAGTTGTACCCCTCCTACCTTATGTTTTTGTTCATTAATCCTTTCTTAAATAAAAAATTAAAAATAAATAAATAAATAAATAAATAAAGGTACTGCTGAATAGTGGTAGGTCAGCAAAAAAGGAAAACTGTGGGCAAGACTGGTTGGGGACAGCTTTGAGGAAAAAGTGGAGCAAAGTTAAAGAGCTTGGGATGAATGATAGACTCTAGTATGCAGTCTTATTACAGTTTCACTTTTTATGCTGTGGTTATTTTGCTTTAATTCTGTGTTGTAATAAAATTAAAAGGAAAACAAGAATATTTTAAATAATTTTAAAAGCATATGTAAGGAAAGTAAAATTGCCAGCATGTCAGTTAGGGAAACATTGAGGATAAAGGACCGACAAGAGTTAATGGTAAAGAGTTTTGAGAGAGAGAGAGAGAATGAAAGGGTGAGAGAGTATCACTGGACTTAATAATATTAAAAATCAGAAACCACTGTTAGAGTTTGTGAGAACATATTTGATGTGGCAAATAATGAGTCTTCCTTTGTTTAAGCAGGAACTTTTCCAGTCATAAAAGTAGTGGAATTATGCATTGTTCCTTAAATCCTCTCTTGCTTGCCAAGATGTTAAGATGAATTCTCACCATATAAAGAGACCTTTCAGCTCTCCAAATATCCAGCTCCATGTCAACTCCATCTCCACCACACTGGCACCATGATGACTGACGTTGGTTTTGATTTGACATTTCAACCATTGAAATACACAGGCACACACACTCACACACACAGAGCCTTCAACTTGATATTTGATTGGCATCAGTCATTTTATAACCTGTCTCTTGGGGATCGGACCAATGGACCTTTTTAAAGCTTGCCTTATTGAACTGACCCTTCTGATCTAGACACATGATTCATACTTGCTAATCTTCTTGGGAGCCTTCTTTACTCTTAACAAGCCTGTCATTCTTCCTTCCCTGAAATATTTTTCTCTGGGTATTAGATGATTTAAAATGCTATTTTTTTATGTCTCCATCTAACTTTTTTGAGAGAAAAAAGTCAGAAATGCACCAAAGAAGAAGCTATTCAACCTGATTAGTGAATTTCCCCAAAGGAATATAAGCAGAACTATGTTTGACAATTATAATGTAAAGTATATAAGGCTTCAATACAACTCAACACAAATTACAGTGTAAAATGTTATATTTAAAAGTTTCTCAGAATTTAGTTCAATCTTCCACTCAGTAAAAGAAAGTCGGTATCAACTTGCACAGGTAAATAGTTTGTTTGAACACTTTATGTTCTTCAAAGTTATTTAGGGGGGTCGGGTGGTAGCACAGCAGGTTAAGCGCACATGGCATGAAGCGCAAGGACCTGCTTAAGGATCCCAGTTCAAGCCCCCGGCTCCCCACCTGCAGGGGAGTTGCTCACAGGCAGTGAAGCAGATCTGCAGGTGTCTATCTTTCTCTCCTCCTCTCTGTCTTCCCCTCCTCTCTCCATTTCTCTCTGTCCTATCCAACAACAATGACATCAGTTAACAACAATAATAACCACAGCAATAAAAAAACCAACAAGGGTAATAAAAGGGGAAAAAATAGCCTCCAGGAGCAGTGGATTTGTGGTGCAGGCACCGAGCCCTAGCAATAACCCTGGAGGAAAAAATAAAATAAAATAAAATAGTTATTTAGAAAGCCAATACTCATCCAAATGCTTCCACATCATGATTTTTTTTTTCCAATATTGAAATACACCTTCTTTACCTTCATCTCTTAAGTGTCAGCTTTGTCATGTGAAGCCACATTTTACAATTAGTTCTTCTCAGGCCCAGGTGGCATTATGTTTATGAAATTAGTCAAAGGAGAAAGAGAAATACAGTATGGTTTCACCTGTATGTGGCATATAGGAAAAAAAAAACAGAAAAAGCAAAACTAATTAAAACAAAATTAACTTTAAACTGGAATGACAGATTAATGGTTACCAGAAGGAAAAGTGGTGAGTCATCTAAAACTGCCTCACTGAATTTCAGCTAAAGACAGTACCAAGGGGCAGTTTGGAAGGGGTGGGGTATTTGTTCCCCTAGTTTGACTTGACTTACAGGCTGTCTGTTATTGTGTTAGTCTGCTAGCTTGTTAGTTTATTGTTGGCTGAGGGTTCATTGTGATTTTGCCTGTGGGAGGCATGCCTCTGTGTTGTTGTGGTTTTGCCACTTTTTTCTTTCTTTCTCTCTTCCTTTCCTTTCTTCCTTTTTTCTTGCTTTTTCTTTTTTCTTTCTCTTTGATTTGATCAATGTTTCCTTTCACTTTTGTTGTGGTTATTAGATTGTGGTTGATTTGGTTCTCCACTGAGGAGACATTTGACTTGGTTTTGCTCTTTTGTTTATGTTACTGATTTTTTTTCCTCTTCCTCTCTGGTTTGACCAATTCTTGATTGTGTTGTGGTTATTGTTGAATTTGCTGAGGTTTGTTTGTGATTTAATTCATGAGAGGAGTGTGACTTTGTCTCCTTTCTTTTCTTTTTTCTCTCTGGTTTGATCAAGCTTTTGTGTTTGCTTTTGTTGTAGTTTTTACATTTGCTGGTGGTGGACTTTGTTCTCCTCAATGGGAACTGTTTGGTTTGGTCTGGCTTGGGAAAGACCCTTTGATTTACAGTAAAAAGTATTTATCTTTCTCTTTTAAACTTATCTCATTTAACAGGATTCCTTAACGTTCCATTAAAGATGAGGGGGGAAAAAACTACCTCATCATTGTTAGCAGCTGAGGAGTATTCTACTGTGCATCTTTATCACAACTTTCTTAGTCATCCACTGTTATTCGAAATCTGGATTCCTTCCAGATTTCTATTTTCAATGTAGAAAAGTTCTTTCTCTCCTTTGTCCCCAAGTCTTCACCAAGTTGTTTCTGTCTTTTTAAAAATACTTTATTGTTCTGGGGTTGGGCAGTAGTGTACTCAGTTTAGCAGACATGTTACTATGCTACATGACCCAGGTTTGAGCACCTACTCCCCACCTGCAAAGGGGACAATTCATGAGCATTCAAGCAAGACTTCAGGAGTCTGCCTTCTTATCTCCCTCTCTATCTTCCCCTTTATTTTCAATTTCTCTCTGTCTTATCAAATGAAAAAGGAAAAATGGTCACTGGGAGCTGTGGATTTGTAGTGCTGGCAGCAAGCCCTAGCAATAGCATTGGTAGAAATAAAAAAATTATATTTTAATTTTATTTATGTATTTTAAATAGAGACAGAGAGAAGTTGGGATAGAAGGGTAAAGTAGAGCTGGAGAAAGAGAGACACCTGCAGCACGCCTTCATCATTTATGAAGATTCCCCTTGAAGGTTGGGGCTAGGGGCTTGGACCTGGATCCTTAGGCATTTTAACATGCATGCTCTAGCTGATGCATCACCACCTGGACCCAATATTTCTATTTTTTCTAATATATGACATTCTCACAGGTGTAAAGTTTCATTGTTGTCTTTATTTGTATTTCTCTGAATCACAGATACTTTGAAAACTTTCTCTGTTGGCCCTCAAGTTCTCTTCTTTGATGAAGAGTTTATTCTTTTATTAGCCCCATTTATCAATAGGTTTGTTTCTCTGATGCTGAGTATAGTGACTTCCCTGGGCAGATGACCTCACAATGTGTCCCAACATCTCACTTTTCTAGAACCCTACTCCACTGGGGAAAGACAGAAACAGGATGAAAGTATGGACTGACATACCAATGGCCAGGTCCAGTTGAGAAGTAATTATAGATGCCAGACCTTCCACTTTCTGCACCCCATAAACAATTTTGGTCTATACTCCCAGAGGAATAAAGAATGGGGAAGCTTCCAATGGACAGGATGGGACATGAAACTCTGACGGTGGGAAGTATCTGGAATTATACCTCTGCTACCTTACAATCTTGTTGATCACTATTAAATCACTAATAACAAATTAAAAAAAGAAAGAAGGAACTTCTCCAGAGTTTGCTCCTGAGCCAAAATTTTGCCCTATGATGCTGACTAGCAAAGCTTTGGAATACTGTAGCCAGAGTAAAGTACTGAGTCCTGTCTGAAAAGGCTCCCAAGAAGCCGAAGAACCGAAGAAGACAGCATAGCGCGGGGACAAGAAAGATTCAGCTTATTGGATTAAAAATTGTCTGTTTGTTGTTTAAAGTTCAACACATAAAAGTTTGAAAGTCGTTTGCTTTATACAATACAGGTATAGCTGTGTTTAAAAGTTCATTAAAATTGTCAGGAAAATTAAAATTTTAAATCATTGGTTAAGATTTCTAAACTTATGATGTCTTTGTAAATAAAAATACATGCACATGGGGTGGAGCCAAGATGGTGGCTTAGAGACAAAACCTGGTATGAGTTCAGAAAGGAAACAGCTTTCAACCTGGGATACTTGGGAGAGGCCACCAGGTTCCAGATACTAACATGATGTCAACCGGACTTTCCTAGACAGACAACTATAACAATGTGTCCTGGAGCCCCACTTCTCCAAAGCCCTTCTCAACTAGGGAAAGAGAGAGCCAGGCTCAGAGTATGGATCAACCTGCCAACACCCATGTTCAGCAAGGAAGCAATTACAGGAGCCAGACCTTCCATCTTCTGCACCTCATAATGACCCTGGGTCCATACTTCACTCCTAGAGGGTTAAAGAATAATAAGCTACGGGGAGGGGGATGGGATACAGAGTTCTGGTGATGGGAATTGTGTGAAGTTGCACCCCTCTTATCCTATGGTTTTGGCAGTGTTTCCTTTTTATAAATAGAAATTAAAAATAAATAAAAATAAAAAATAGTTCAAGAATTTACAAATACATGCATATACATTCATTATGAAGAAAATGAATGTTAATAAAAAGCAGCAGTCAGAATCAGAGTCTAAGGTAATGTCTCATTTCCCATCTATTAAAAATTGAGCAAAACAAAATTGGGAAAAACACCTACAAGCTTGCACCCACATGCTGAAATAAGCCTCATATGTAAATGTGTAAGAACTTTGCAAAATTAAAAGAAATGTTCCATGGATGTAAGATCTTATTTACCATCAGCTGCATTTTCTCCTTTTGCAAACCTAAAAAAAAAAAAAAGAGAGAATAAAATACTGTATTTCTCCTCTCCCTCCCCCATGTCCTCTAGAAGTTTGGAAAATAGCAATAAATTCTTCAGATGAATAAAGTTTGTTTATCCATAATGTCTTCACTGTTTCCTGGCTCTTTGAATGTCAGTGAGTATATACCTCAAAATTACTCTTGTCAGTTACAATGATCCTTATCTTAGTATTGATTTTTACATGCAGAGATCAATAGCAGGATATAGCCCAATAATTAATATTGGGAAACTGAATTGCTTTGTCCCAAGAATTTAGTTTTAGCTAGAGAAATATTTCTCTCTTACTAATGCTCTTTTATATTTATTCTATTTTGTTTATATTTCTAAGTCGATTTTTCCAAAATAAAACATTAAATATTTTAACTCATCAACTGAAATTGGCACCTACTGTATTTTAAATCATAATTACTGCTTTAGTAGTTACATATAAGATGCACTAAGCAAAAAAAAAAAAAATCTTAAACATTAGATTTTTTTTTACTTTTTTAATTTCTCTATTTTTTATTGGATAGAGAGAGCTATAAATTGAGAAGGAAAGGGGGAGATAGAGAGGGAAAGAGACAGAGAGACACTTGCAGCCCTGCTTTACCCCTGCAGGTGGGGACTGGGAGCTAGAATGCAGGTACCTGAGCATTATAACATCTGCGTTCAACCACATGCACCACTACCTGGCCCCAAGATGATGATGATGATGATGATGATGATGATGATGATGATGATGATGATGATGATTTTGCCCCAAGGATTACTGCTGTGTCTCAGTGCCTGCACCACAAATCCACTGCTCCTGAAGGCTTTTTTTTTTCCACCCCTTTTGTTGCCCTCATTGTTTTATCATTGTTGTGTTTGTTATTGTTGTTGTTATTGATGTCCAGAGAAGACAGAGAGAAATGGAGGGGGAGACAGAGAGTGAGAGAGAAAGACACCTGCAGACCTGCTTCACTGCTTGTGAAGCAACTCACCTGCAGGCGGAGAGCCAGGGGCTCGAACCGGGAACCTTATGCCAGTCCTTGGCTTCCCTCCATGTATGCTTAACCAGCTGCACTACCACCCGACCACCCAACATTAAATTTTTAATGTAGATTGTTCTTACATCTTTTTTATCGGTACTTTCTAATCATATGTAATTTCATCCAAAGGTTTTTAAATGAACGTTACTGACCCTATACCCAGTACTATGTGACCACTGGGGAAACAAAAGCTGGTACAATATATCTGTTCAATAACTTCACAAAGTATTAAGAGAAAGGAGGCAGCTATGTGTACGTTGTGATTTTTAAGATAATAATATAGATGTAAACCAGTATACAGCAGTTAGATATGCTCCTTCAGAATATGATGTTGCTGGCTGATCTTGACTTTCCAAAGTGGATTGTGCTTATTCTCTCCAGCTTCACTCAGTGACTTCATCTGGGAATTCCATAGCTGACTATGCTGGCAATGTCTGCACTATGACTGTAGGCACAAATCCCTTTCATGTCACCCCCAAAGTCACTTCTTAAATATTAATATTTACTCACACTATTAATTGTGTTTAATCTTTCCTAGAAGAGTCAAGGTAGGAGTTGAATCAGGGAGGGGAAAATTAATCTGCATGTGTTGTTCTGTGTGTCATAATGCAATTGAAAAAAGGGAAGTTAGACTCTTAGGTGTGCATAATATTTTAACAGTTGTATGATTGTGATATAATTGTTTAGAAGGTTGATATTCTTCTAACTTACATTATTTGGATAGTAGATCAAATGGAGAAGTAATGTGAGCTAGCCATTTAAAAGAATAAATTTATATTAAGTACATCTCAAACAGGTCATTCTTGCCATTGAGTTAATTTCTATTATAGTATTTTCAAAAATAAGAATAATAGCTCCTAGCACTTTTGAGTTTATTTGGACATTGAAAATGTTTTAGGGGGCTTCGGGAGATAGTATAATGATAATGCAAACAGACATTCATGCCTGAGGCACCAGTGGCCTCAAGTTCTATCCCTATCATCACTATAAACAGCTGAGCAGAATTCTGGTAAAAACAAAGCAAATGAAATATCTTAGGAATTGGGGCTGGCAAAATATTTTACTTGGGTAGTGTGCTGCATTGTCATTTGAATGACCCACATTCCAGCTTGGATCCCACCTCATTGAAGGACATTTCATTCCTGTGATTTCTTTAGTTTTTTTTGTTTGTTTTGCCTCCAGGGTTATCACTGGGACTAGGTGCCTGCACTAAGAATCCCCTGCTCCTGGAGGCTATTTTTCCCTTTGTTGCCCTTGTTTATTATTGTTGATAGGACAGAGAGAAGAGGGGAAGACAGAGAGGGGGAGGGAAAGATAGACACCTGCAGACCTGCTTCACCTCCTTTGAAGCAGACCCCCTGCAGGTGGGGAGCTGGAGGCTTGAACTGGGATCCATACTCTGGTCCTTGCACTTCAAGCCATGTGCACTTAACCCACTGTGCCACCGCCAAGCCCCATTCCTGTGATTTCTTTACCTCTTTCTCTTTGGCTCTGTTTTGTACTTTTCTATCCTATAAAGTTATCCAGGAGCAGTGAAGCCTCAGAGATGACAAGACAAAAGACTGGGTCAAAAATGTTACAAAATAATGCAAAGAGTAACTGGTTTGTCTTTGAGTGGTCAGGGTCAGAGGAGCAAAGTTAAATAACTGAACATTATCAATTCAGATGAAGTTCCCATAGGATAGAGAATCTAATACAGTTCAATAGATGATAAACCTCTGAGTTCAGCATAGGTCAAAGGTCACAGAAGGTTCTTGTGCACCCTAACAATGAGACAAAATGAAAAGATTAACCATGGTGATCTTGTTCCATCTACTAAGAAACTTCAGTTGGTAATCATATTCATATCACTATTTTTTAAATAATTTTTTAATTATTAAAGAATATGAGATCAGGTTGGGGAAACAGCATATGGTTCTGAAAAAGACTTTCATGCCTGAGGCTCTGAGTTCCCCAGTTCAACTCCCAGTCCCACCATAAACCAGAGCCAAGTAGTGCCCTGGTCTGGGTCTCTCTCTTTCTCTATTTATCTATCTCTCCCCACCCCCCGTCATTAAAATAAAATAAAGTATCTGTTAAAAAAGAGGGATGAGACACCTGGTTGAGCGCACATGTGACAATGCAACAAGGACCTGGGTTCAAGCCCCCAATCTCCACCTGCAAGGGGAAAGCTTCACAAGTAGTGAAGCAGTGCTCCAGGTGTCTCTCTTTTTCTCCTCCTCTCTGTATTCCCCCTTCCTCTTGATTTATGCTTGTCTCTATCAAATAATAAAGATAATAAAAATTTTTTTAAAGAATGTTAGATCATAGAGATAAACTCAAAAAAAAAAAGATTAAAAGAAGTTTAGGGGTGGGAGTAAATAGCATAATGGTTATGCAAAGAGACTCTCATGCCTGAGACTCCAAAGTCCCAGGTTCAGTCGCCCACACCACCATAAACCAGGGCTTATTAGTGCTCTGGTTAAGGAAAAAAATAATAAAGTAGTTTAGAAAAGTCTGGCAGCTTCTGGCCCTGCCTCTGGCACTTCTCCAGGCTTCCTACAGCGTGCAGGTGAGGGTAGGTGCTGCTTTCCCTAAATTGCCCTCCAACAACGTGAACAAGCAGACTTGCTCAAAATGCAGTTTCCAGCCCTGACTGTACACCAAGTTGCAGATTCTACCATGATGTTAACCTGACTCCCCTGGGCAGACAACCTCTCCATCTCTCCAGAGCCCTGCCCCTCCTAGGGAAAGATAGAAACAGGCTGGGAGTATGGATCAACCTGCCAATATCCATGTTCAGTGGAGAAGCAATTACAGAAGCCAGACCCTCCAACTTTTGCACCCTACAATGACCCTGGGGTCATATTCCCAGAGAGATAAAGAATAGGAAAGCTATCAGGGGAGGGGATGGGATATGGAACTCTGGTGGCGGGGAATGTGTAGAATTTTATCACCCTTATCCTATGGTTTTGTCAACATTTTCTATAATTTATTTTATAAATAAAATTTTTAACACAAAAAAAGAAAAGTCTGCCATATATTTATGTCTTATGAGTTAACAGTCACATTTGAAATAACTTTTCTGTAAAATATGCATATTTACATATTATTATTTATTGTTACATAGAGTATTAGCAGCATATTTATTTCTACATATTTAATATTATTATTATGTATTATCATTAGTTTGTCAATCAAGAAATTCATTATATGGACATGTAGGTTCAGTTTTTGTTTGTTTTTTTAATAAATGATATAGTAAGAATCATTCATGAAGTTCATTCTCACACACACATTCCTTAGGAAAATAAATTACTTCAAGTGTTAATTTGGAATAAAATTGTGAAAGATTTCTAAGAGTGTGGATAAATAATACCAATTGTTCTTTCACGGAATGCATACCGACTATAGCTCTAATACTCTAATTATGATAGTTCTTATATCCTTACCAGTATCTCTTGAAATTTTTTGTATGTTCTTTTGAACATAAATTAAACAGGTTTTCATAGATTTATGTCTACTTAAACATTTTTTGTGAATTTCTCATCTATATTCTTTGTCCAACTTTTGAAAAGAAAGGTATTTTAATGTAAGTACATATATGTACTTTTTATAAATGTCTATATGCTTTTGCAAGTCTATATAGAATTTATTTAAGTATTTATATACTCCTCATATAAGTATGTACACTTTATGTAAGCATAGAAATATTCCCTCAGTATGACATACTAATAAATTTATAGAGCTAATATTACCTTGAGATTACTTTTCTTATGGCATTTACTTATTATTCAAAATAAAAATCTAGTTGATCACTATCATATACAGTATAAAGTCATCTCAACTTATAACTGTTATTGACAGTCATGATTTTATGTTAGCTTGTCAAACCAGAGTTTTTAAAAGTATAAATATGAAATACAAAGCATTTAGGTTCCCTATTTAAGTTGCTAAACACTATGTAGCTATCACAAGCCAAATTCCATCATACTTAAGAAAGACATTAAATTACATCACAATATTAATATCATGCTATAAGTAAAAGCAATTAAAATATGGAAAAAGACGTGTGACTGGAAAAAAGTATATACTCCTAGCCCATTAATAGTTTCTTTTATTATAAGCCACCACATGGCATTCCATCAACTAGACCCAAATTGTATTTATGTATTATTAATTTCTTGCAACAAATAAGCCTGGCCTCCCACTAGTAAATCTAACATTCAAATGCCATTTCCTTTTCAAGTAACCTGAATGTGCTCCGGTGGTAGCCAACCCTCGAGTCATGTCCTTTCACGACCTCTCCACACCTATAAATATACCATCATACTTTAAGATAATTTCAACCACTTTTAAAGAATCTTCCCTCATTTTATAAATCTCAAGAGATCCAAGGCTTCTTTTCATCTCCATTTCACATACAGTTCATAATAAGAATACCTAGTATCAATTGGCCATTTGCAAATAGGCATTTGAAGTATATCACATACTAAATGAGTACTTTGAGCTTGGTATGTTCATCAGTGTAAATCTTGTCTACTGCATTAGTTTGCAAGGACTTACCTTAATTCATTTATATTTCACTCAGCAACAAGCACAGTTTTGTACATATCCCAGCCACTTTGTAAATGCTCATTGAGCAAACAGTATCTTCACTGATACCTTATTATTCATTTTGCAGTCCTATCTGCATAAATAGTATATACATTCCAAGTATCAGTTAGTGATTGTAATGTGTTTTAGGTAATAAATAAAGGTCAGGTACCTTTATTTTGTTAACTACTATTATCTCCTTATCAAATATTAGATTAACTATATTTAAGATTGGGAGAATTTAATTATATTTCTAGCATGAATTTTGTTCACCTCTGTCTTTGCTAGAACTGCCATAAGAAAATTGATCACTATATATAAGCAATTTTTTGTTCACATTTGTTCTTGTGACTCATGAGCAAGATATTCCCCTTTGCCAATGATAACACATAATAACTGCCCCAGATATGTGACCCAAAGGAAGTTATATCAGTTTAAGTCTCCACAGAGGATACACTAATCATATAAATAAATTATATATGGGTACAGGAAATTGCATTATAGCAAATTGGACAAATTGAGTTTAAGAGAAGAAAACATAATTGTGTAATTTTAGCAAGAAATATATATTGACCAAAATGCACATTTTTGCAAGTAATGTTATCTCTGATCAGCAATAAACATGTTTCTTGATCAATATTTGTAGTTTGATTCATTTCCCGCCATATAGAACTTGATGGGCTCATCAATATATACAATGATTTAAAAAAAACAAGAGAAAAGGTTTTGTTCAAGATAAGTTTTTCATAAAAATTCTTTTGCATTATTTTACTTATTTATAAATACCTAATGTTTGCAGAAGGTGTAGTGCATTATATGGTAGGATTTGCAAAAAACAAAGTGTATGTTTGAGACATGGTTAGGGACTATGAATGTTTATAAAATCTTAAAACTTGATCATTAATATTTTGGAGTAAGAGGGTGACATAAAAACAAGGCTGAAAAGTATACTCTGCTATTATAAAATGGTGGTTTCTTGGCAAATTACTAATTCAGTGGATATAATGAATCACACAGAGTGAACAATGATGCTGAAAGAAGGGATCATGCCAACAAGAATTCTGAATGTAGTGCTCTATTATAAAACCACTTGCCCTAAAAACATTTATTTTTTATTTGGTATTTATTTTTTATTTGTTTATTTATTTTAAGATCATAGACACTGAGTCTGAAGTCAGAGGACAGAACCTTTGCATGTCCTATGAGCTATTTGTTGGGTCATCTCTCCCATCAGACACCTCATTATTAATGAAATAGAAAGCCAAAAATCATAAACAAAAAGTGGTGAGTAGAGATTATTGATATGACACCAGTCCATGAAGTATATAATTTATTTTTGTCTGCAGCTTTGAAAAGTGTACAATAGACAGTAAATATGCCAAAGGAGAGAAAAGAAAGATAGAAATTGCATGGAAACTTCCAGGCATCTGACCCAGCAATTTCCAACATATAACAGGCTTTAGTTATGTTTTCAGAAGCCAGAATTTTAGTGTTGCGAAAGAAGATGATGAAAAAAAAAATGTAAGAGCTAATTAAGCAATGACTTTCAGAAATTGTCTTGAAACATTAGTGAGACATTCACTGAGATCCTATCATCTCTATCTGTTGACTGAAGATTAAAGTTGCTTTGATCAATACAATGCCTTTTTCAGAATGGGTCTCAGGATCAAATAATTGGGATTCAAGAGAGAAGTTGACCACTATTGCCATCAACACACATGTGGTGACCTCTGGATCCCAAAGCACAGACATTTCTGTTCAAAACAAGGGGGCAACAGTGGAGACTCACTAAGAAGTCAGACTGTAAAAAACTGTATCGATTCCTATAGGAATAGAAAAGTCAACATCAGCAGAGACTACACAAAGAAGAAAATAGAATTATATAGCAACATTTAAAAAAAGTAATCCCAATACATCAAGCTCAATTGAGGTGATCACAGATCATAGGTGGTGAACCCAGAGAGAAAAATGGTTCGGTAAGTGAGGGGTTGAATTGAAGACAGACACAAGCCTTGAAAGGAAGCCTACAACAGCTGTCTGCATTCAAGTGAATAAGAACCCAACACAGTTTTGAGCTGCTGAAGAACTGATTTCTAGATAGGGTATGATTTTCTGTGGTAATATGTCCCTCATGTTACTATTTATTGAAAATATTAGACATAATGGAAAATAAAAGGGCAACCTGAAGAGACATGTGAGCATGCAGAATTAGAACGGAAGAATATAAGTTGTTTTAGTAAAGTTTCTTTACTTGTGACTTCTTTGCACACACAAATAAATAAATGTTCTTTCTAATGAAACTCACTGGATTTTCTGATTGTAAAGTAACTATACTAAAAAATAGTAAAAACGCAGTTATAAGATATATTTTAAAATATTTATAAACAACTATTTTTAAAATATGTATTTATTTATTCCCTTTTGTTGCCCTTGTTGTTTTTATTGTTGTAGTTATTACTGTTATCATCATTGTTGGATAGAACAGAGAGAAATGGAAAGAGGAGGGGAAGACAGAGAGGGGGAGAGAAAGATAGACACCTGCAGACCTGCTTCAC
The DNA here is from genome assembly GCF_950295315.1 of Erinaceus europaeus. Taxonomy (NCBI): domain Eukaryota; kingdom Metazoa; phylum Chordata; class Mammalia; order Eulipotyphla; family Erinaceidae; genus Erinaceus; species Erinaceus europaeus. The sequence goes on from NC_080176.1 coordinate 56,788,887, forward strand.
TGCTTGTGAAGTGACTACCCTGCAGGTGGGGAGCTAGGGGCTGGAACTGGGATCCATACTCAGGTCCTTGCGCTTTGTGCCACGTGCACTTAACCTGCTGCGCTACCGCCCAAATCCCCATACCAACAATTTTAAGGGATTTTATTCCATCACTAATAATACAAGTAGCTATAATTTCTAATAGATGGGCAGGAGCTATATGGAAAATTATCCAAATAACCCAAGTGTCCAACAGATGAATGACTAAGGAAGTTGTATATATACACTATAGAATATTACTTGGCTTTAGCAAGAAAATCAGAACTCCAAAATAATTCACTTTGTCATGTACAGGACACAGGTTTGAGCTAGGCACCCAATGTATTGAAAGAAGCTTTGGTGCCATGGTTTCTTTTGCTCTCTCCCTCTGGGTCTCTCTATTTGAAAAAAGGCAACATGAAGCAGAATAACAATAACTACAACAATAACAACATAAAAAGGTGAGGGTCACAAGAAAAAAGTTTAACATTGTTTTAGTTTAACTTGCCCATGGGGCTGAGTCTCCAAATATACCTTTGATATTAAGATCCTGAAGTGTTTCATTAATGTGTTCTTCTATGTGGTTTATAGTTTTAGGTCAAAGTAAAAGTCTACACATTGACAGCAAACTACACAAAGATAAGCAGGAAGCCCCGTGATTGTGAGAAGATATTTGCCCATCATACATATGATCATCAATTGATATTTATCAAACATTTATAAAGAAATCATACAACTGAACTAAATAAATAAATAGAAGTGGGAAAATAATGAATAGTTTTCTAAATAAGAGAGTCATATGGCCCACAGACAAATTAAGAAATGCTCCATTTCACTTATCATGAGGAAAATACAGATTAAATCTACACTGAGATTCCATCTCATACCTGGCAGAGTGTCCTACATCAACAAAACAGGAAATGACAGGTTTTGATGAGGATTTGGAGAAAAAGGAACTCTATTACACTCCTGGTATAATGCATATGAGTGCAACACTTTTGGGAAATTGTATGGAGAGTGCTTAAACATATAAAATGGAATCGACTTATGATCTGGCAATACTACTCATAGGCATCTATCCAATGGACAGAAAAAAATTAACTTGGAAGGGCATGTTCACTCCTATATTCACAGCTGTATTATTCCTAGTAGCCAAAGAGTAGAAGCAGCCATGGAATACTACTGTGGGATAAAATAGATGGAACTGGAGATGATTATGGTTAGCAAAATAAGTAAAGAGGTGAAAGACAACTGGATGTTATCACTCGTGAAATCTAAAGAACTGAAGAATATGAACTGGTAAAAAAAAAAAAGAGAGAGAGACAAACAAACTTTTCTCTAAGACTTTGTAAGAACTAAGACAATTATCAGCAGGAGGATGGGTGTTGTGTGTAATCCTTGAGTTGGCTGCTGTTCGAAACTATACTCTGTTATATTATAATCTTATAAACCACTACTCATCACAAATGAAAAATGGTTTGGAATATGGAAAGATGAAATCTTACTGTTCCCACATGTGTGAAATGGAGGGAATTATGCTAAGTGAAATAAACTGAAAGAAAAGAAAACACCATGTGGTCTCACTCATATATGGGGCTTAGAAAATAGAGCAAAAAAAAAGTCAAGGTGAAACATATAAACTCTTATCTATGTCTGCAGATTTGAAATTACTAAAGTGTGGGAGGCTGGTAAGAAGAGCAAGCAGCCCAATACACTGAGGGGGAAGACTGCAATTGGTGGTGGACAAAATGTGTTTCAACATATTTTGGAGAGATGTGAAATGGTACCCCTGAGGCAATTATCGTTTTGTATAACAACTGGTTTTTATAACTGGTCCTGAAATGAGCACAACCTAGAATGTTCCCAGCTGTGACCATGGATAACAGTGACTCAGAGGTTACATGGGCTTCTACGCTAAATATATATGCGCCTTGGTTCAGATGAGTGGGGTAGACAGCTAATTATATTTATATATCTCTTTTGAGTTTGGGGGCTACTCTCCCCTGATCCAGCTTTCTCATTCTGTTCTTAACTCTGCTCCACCCAAAATTACCAGTCATGTGCCCCTAGGAACATATCGAAAATAGACTTTCTATCTTCTATCCAACCTAAAATTCCTATTCCCATCTTTTCTCTATATTTACACTTTATGGTTCCTGTTTATTAAACATTTTGTCCTGATTTATATCTTACTGCCTTTCAGCCACCACATTGCAGATGCTACTATGACTCCTTCCTGACTTCCCTGGGCAGACAACCTCACCAGTGTATCCCAAAACCCCACCTCTCCAAATCCCTACCCCACTAGGGAAAGATAAAAAACAGAGTATGGGGGAGTCGGGCAGCAGCACAGTGGGTTAAGCATATGTGCTGCAAAGCACAAGGACCAGCTAAGGATCCTGGTTCAAGCCCCTGGCTCCCCACCTGTAGGGGAGTCTCTTCACAAGCAGTGAAACAGGTCTGCAGGTGTCTATCTTTCTCCCCCCTGTCTTCCCCTCCTCTCTTGATTTCTCTCTATCCTATCCAACAACAACATCAATAACAACAACAACAACAATCACTACAACAATAAAATAGCAAGGGCAGCAAAAGGAAATAAATATTTTTTAAAAATTAAAAAAAAAAAAAAACAGACTATGGGTATGGATTGACCTTCCAGTGCCCATGTCAAGTAGAAAAGCAGTTAAAGGAGGGTCAGAGCCAAGATAGAGACTTGGAAACAGCAGCTGCTGTGAGCTCCAAACAGAAGCAGCTTACACCTGGGATTCTCTGGATAAGGTAGGATACTGGGCTGTGTGTAGGAGAGTGAACAAGGGCTGGTCAGGGTGACAACAAAATAGAGTCCCATAACTCACTCTTGGGCTGACAAAGAGAGGCCAAAAGGACAAACAAAGGAAAATCTTTATGGCTTGATTATTTCTGAACTCCCCCTCTCCCTGGCCCTAGAAACAGCCCCCAGGGGCTGGGCAGCCACTTGTAGCGGGCTTCCTGCTGAGCTATTTTCTTTACCAAGGTTCCTGGCTCACCAGGGGTGTCATTCCAAGCCTTTTTCTATTTGTTTTCCTCTTCTTTTTTTTACGTGGCTGGAGCTCTATTTGAGTGACAAAATACCTGATCAATAAGAGTCTCAGCCCTGTCTGGGAAAGTCTACCTGGAGGGTTTTTGTTTTTTATTTTTTTGATACTTTTTATAATTGGCTGTCTTTGCTCAGGCTACCTACACCCAATCCACAGCAGTCCAAGCAGCAGACTGACTATTACGTTTTTTTTTACTTTATTTTATTTTATTATTATTACTATTATTATATACACATGTCCTTTTTCCCTCCTCCTTCCTCAGGCTGACCAAAATTAATTGTTTTTCAGTTGATAGGTGCTGGGTGTCCTATCCATTATGAGAGGAACTTATTTCTCTCCCTCTACCCTCCACTTTCACAGGTTTTTTTCCTCCCTTTTATTTTCTTCCTTCTTTTGCTTTATGAATTCATTGATACTCCTTTGGAAATTATTTTGGGGAAGAAATCTGACTCGAACGGGGCTGTCTGTGTATGTGCATGTCTCTCTTCTCTACTTCCCTTTCTCCTCTAGCTACCCCTAGAATCTACAGTGGACAGTAAATTTGCATAACTATCTATTCTTGCTCTCCTTTTTTCCTTTCTCTTATTCTTTTAGTTTTGGTTGCTATTTTTTCTAGGACTGCTGGTGCAAATAATATGATTATAGCAATAACTACCTATTGTCTTCTTAAACCCTAAGACAGCAGGAACCTCTGCTTCTTCTATAAAGCATATAATAAAGCATCTAAAGTCCTGGAACCTCTAGAGTGGGGCTCACTTTCCTGCATGCTTCTCTCAGTTCATACCCAATGATATTACATCTGCTGATGCCAATTTAATCAACACAATGAGTATCACCTCCGGATGCTTCACTTCAGACTATCCAGAGAAGTCAGGCATGGAATGTCAACCTTTCACCCTCATTACTCCAGTGAGACCTTTACTTTCAAAGGATTCTCAAATTCCATTCCAGGAGGTTCACTTCCCAACAAAGTATCAAAACCTAGATATAGACCAGGTCCCATGAGATAGGGCAAATGTTCACATGTATCATAAATTGGGGCAAAATATATACCTTAAATCAAAAGTACACCATAGTCTACAGTGAGTCAATAGGAAGTTCATAATGAAGTAGTATTTAATTAGACTTAGATACCCTCCTCACCTATTTCCTATTATACTTCCCTTATTCAGTCCCAACTATCCTTATCAAAACAAGGATTGCAAAAGCTGAATAAGGGAAAGAGACTGGCATACTTTAACATTGACTCTTTAGACACTATCAGGCCACCCCATGAGCTAGGGCCCTATTCGGGGAGTCCTGAGATTCCCAAACAGACCTGATGCACCTACACTTCAAATAAATCCCTCTCTCCATTGTTACTGGTCATTCCTATCAGGAACAACAAAATAGACCCCTTTGTGGCCCCCCCATAGGACTTTGCTCTCAACTTGGATCAACAATGGTAGAGAATGTTCCATCCTCCGGAGGATGGACAACATACTCTATGCTACACCTGAGGAAGATGGGTCGATATTGGGGCATCTTGAAATGTTCCTTCTCATGACCACAGAATGTGCGCTCAGATCTACAAGGATGCAGAGGTCACATAGGCTCCTAAGCTAAGCATGGGCCTCAGACCACATTGAATCGATGGGGTTTACAGTCAACAATATTTATACCTCTTTCCCATATTAGGAAGCTACTCTCTTCCCTGATCCAGCTTTCTGGTCCTTTTTCCAGCCATGACATCATCTCCCCAGACAATAACTTGGATCCACCTGCATTTCAAATTTCAGGCTCAGGGGAAAAAAAAAAACTAGTATAGCCACAGGCCCTGTGGAATATAACTAAAATATGCCTACTAGCTATCTAGAGAAAGGAGACCTCCTCCCACTCCAACACTTCATCTGCACTACTGCAGCCTTTTACGTTCATTGATCGGCCAACAACTGACCAGGTTCCAGATGCTATTATGATGCCAACCAGACTTCCCTGGACAGACAACCCCACCAATGTGTACTGGGGCTCCGATTCCCCAGAACCCGGCCCCACGAGGAAAAAAGAGAGGCAGGCTAGGAGTATGGATTGACCTGTCAACACCGATGTTCAGCAGGGAAGCAACTACAGAGGCCAGACCTTCCACTTTCTGAATCCCACAATGACCTTGGGCCCACACTCCCAGAGGGTTAAAGAATAGGAAAGCTATCAAGGGAGGGGGTGGGATACGGAGTTCTGGTGGTGGGAATTGTGTGGAGTTGTACCCCTCTTGTCCTATGGTTTTGTCAGTGTTTCCTTTTTACAAATTAAAAAAAGAGAAAAGCAGTTAAAGAAACCAGAACTCCCACCTTCTGCGTCCGTACTCCCAGAGTGGTGTTAGGGGAAGATGGCCAGAGGGCTCTGAACTCAACTTTTTCAGGCTCTGGAATGATCAGGGGGAGGGTGGTAGAAAGGGAAGGACACCTGGAAATAGTAGATATGATTTAGAAAGGGAGAGAAGGCAGGACCATAGAAAAAAGTGGGAAAAGTATATAGATAGTTAAAGAAATAATAGCCAACTCATATGTGTGATATTGGGAGAACTAATGAATGCAGCTTCCGATGAAGGGAGGAGGGCACAGAACTCAGGTGGTATGAACAGTGTGGGATTATACCCCTGTTATCTTATCTTATAACCTTGCAAATCAATGTTAAATCACTAATACTTCCAACTCTGACACCACCCCCAGACATTACCTTTAGTCCACCTGCATGTTAGCTGTCATCTTCAGGCAAAAATTATCAAAGTCATAGGCCCCTGGAATAGACCTCAAATAGACCTACTAGCTTTTCCAAAATGGAGATCCCAAAAGTCATCTGCTATATTCTTGCCTTTGTATTCCTGAATATTAAACAATTTGTTCTGCTATATATCTTAATGCTTTTTCAGACACCAAGTTGCTGATGTTACCATGATACCAACCTGACTTCACTGAACAGAGGACCTCACCAGTGTACCCTGGACCCCCAACTCTCCTGAGTCCTGCCCCGCTAGGGAAAGATAGGAACAGGCTGGGAGTATAGATTGACCTGTCAATGCCCATGTTCAGCTGAAAAGCAATTACAGAAGCCAGACTTTTCACATTCTGCAACCTATAACGACACTGGGTCCATGATCCTAGAGGGATAAAGAATAGGAAAGCCTTCAAGAAAGGAAATGGGATTCAGAACTCTGGTAGTGGGAATTGTGTGGAATTGTACCCCTTTTATCCTGTGGTCTTGTTGATATTTTTATTTTATAAATAAATGAATTTTAAACATTAATGAAAAAAGTAGAAGCAGAAAAATTAATTAAAAATAATAATTAGGCTTGTGTTTCATAAAGAGGTATCAAATAATGTGAGATAAATGACAGACAGTATATAGATGATGAATAGAAATATATTAAAGATATATTAACAATGTAGAGGTAATATTAAATATATTTCTTAAAAAAATGAAACGGAGTATGTTTGGCCTAGCATAGCTGGTCTAGCTGAGATTTCTTTTCCTCTTCAAGTTATTATAAATGTCTGTATTACCTCTATTACATAACTAAACCTTTCATTCTGCCTACCTCACTTGGCTAAGCAGAGTTAATCATCTAACCTTTGTACCACTTCTGTGCCTTGCACATTCTTCAATTAAAGCACCCCTTCATGAATTGGCACTGTGCAAAGAGCTTTTTAAACATCTGCTATCTCATTTCTTCCTCATCACAATATCAGTGTTGTGATGCATGAATCTCTCAATTTTATAGATGAAGACAGTGAAAATCAGTATGTTCAACCTGACAAAGTTTCACATGTCCAAGGAACAGTCACAATCCAAACTCCAGTCTGACTATTACTAATGCTTTATCATTCATAGCTACTACACAACCTGCATTGCTTACATCAAGAATGTCTGAGGGTTATGTGGTTATTTGTTGTTCTGTGACAAATTTGATGGCTTTAAAAAGCCCAGTTTTCAGGGACAAGTGGTTCCACTTAGAGCACACACATTACCATATGAAAGGACCTGAGTTCAAGGTCTGATCTGCAACTATTGGGACATGAGGACATGTGGTGAAGCAGTGCTGCAGGTCTCTCTCTTTTTCACTTTCCTCTCCACTCTCAGTTTTCCTTTGTCACCACTAAAAAACATAAAAGAGACGTAAGGATCCCGGTTTGAGCCCCCGGCTCCCCACCTGCAGGGGAGTCACTTCACAAGCGGTGAAGCAGATCTGAAGATGTCTATCTTTCTCTCCCCCTCTCTGTCCTCCTCTCCTCTCTCCATTTCTCTCTAGCCTATCTAACAACGACATCAACAACAGTAATTACAACAACAACAAAAAAGAACAAGGACAACAAAAGGGAAAATAAATAAAAATAGAGAGAGAGAGAGAGTGGGGAAGACAGAGTAATGGTTATGCAAAAAGGAGTCATACCCAAGACTCTGAGTTCCCAGGTTCAACCCCCATGCCCCATGCCCCCATAAGCCAGAGCAGAGCAGAGCAGAGAGAGAGAGAGAGAGAGAGAGAGAGAGAGGAAGGAAATAGAGGAGGAGATAGGGGAGAAGGAAGGATGGGAGGGAGGGAGGGAGAAAGAAAAATGGCCTCTGGGACCAGTGGATTTGTTACACAGTCACAGAGCTCCAGCAATACCCATTTGTTTCTCTGGCAGAACTCACTTAGTACTACTGAGAAGACAAGCTGCACTAAAATGCTTGGTGCCTGGGGAGAGATAACTGGTAGGGTGGGCTTATTCCTGGCCCTTGACCAGAGCTCTTCCATGTCCTTCTCTAGCTTGGCAATTTTCAGGGTTTTCAGGCACCTAACACAGATATTCAGGATTCAAGAGTGTCCCCCAAAAAGCAGAAATTCAGTTTTCAGTTTATTAAGTCATTCACCCTTAGAAAGAAACTGATGCATTATCACTTCCCTCCTATTCTATTAGTCAAGAGAGTACCAGTTTCTGCTGGGGGGAACAGTATAATGGTTATGCAAAAGCACCCTAATACCTGAGGCTCTGAAGTCACAGGTTCAATTACCCACATTACCAGCCAGAGCTGAGCAGTGCTCTGGTAAAAATAAGTCGTCATCATCATCATCATCGTCATCATCATCATCATCCCAGCTTCCAGAGAAAGAAACTGTTTATACTTCGCATTAAGATGAGTCTCAAAGAATGGACATATTTAATCTTCCATATCATAAAGACTGATGATGACAGAGTTAAAGAAAACATTAACTACATATAAGAATAATAGGAAGTTAGCAACTCTAAAACAACACTATTGGAAACAACTTTGTGTAAAGTATTATTTTTGGACATAGACTCTGCATCATATCGTGGCTATATGGTTGAATCATATCAATATTGAGCATTTGAAAAATACCTAGGATGACATTACATTTTTTTTTTTGCCTCCAGGTTTATTGCTGGGGCTCGGTGCCTGAACTACGAATCTACTGCTCCCGGAGGCCATTTTTCCCTTTTGTTGCCCTTGTTGTTTATCACTGTTGTTGTTACTATTATTGTTGTTACTGCTGTTATTGTTGGCTATGATAGAGAAATCGAGAGAGGAGGGGAAAACATAGAAGGGGAGAGAAAGACTGACACCTGCAGACCTGTTTCACTGCTTGTGAGGTGACCCCCTCCAGCAGGTGGGGAGCCAGGGGCTCAAACTGGGATCTTATGCTGGTCCTTGTGCTTTGTGCCACGTGCGCTTAACCCACTGCGCTACTGCCCAGCCCTCTACATTAATTTTAATTTTAGTTGATTCAATAGTCTGAAATGACTAGTTGATATTATATTGGATAATGTAGGTCTATAATGTGAACAACATTGCTACAAATTAACAAGTAAATGTCAGGAAACCAAAATAAAAGCATCAAAAGATATGACAGATAATTCACAAAAGGAGAAATTCAGCTGGGTCAAGTTAATGGAAAGACACTCAAACACTACCCATCATAAAAATGAAAATGATGAAAACTTATACACATAGATGGACAGCAAAAATCAGAAAGCTGGATAATGCCAAGTGTTACTAGGAAGACAGAGAAATAAGTACACTCCTCTAATGTCAGCATAGAGTGACTGGAAGAGCAACTTTGAAGAGGAATCTGGCAAACTGCTCCAATTAAGTAAACTTATACCATAAGATCCAGTGCAATCTCTGTGACAAGTGCAAGTATATTCATAGTAGCAGAGAGGTGGAGAACAGTTTAGTGTCCATAATTAAAGGAAGGAAAATTAAAATGTAGTTGATAAATATTGTGGAATACTATAATGGTCACTAGGAGTGATGGTTACAATACACATACATATATTATAATGGGTGCATTTTTTTAGGAAAACACTACACTGCATTTAAAAACTAGAAAAGATTATTATCCAAACCTCCAAGGAGTATAACCTATCACAGCAGATTTGGGAACTCAGCAAGGGAAAGGGAGGTACACAAATAGGAGGTTGGGAATCCAAGTCCTCATAGTGGAACAGCACAGTAGTGTGATGGAGAATAAAATGGTCTGACACCTACTTTGGGGGAATCTGGGAATGGAACCTTGTAACAATCATCCTGAAAGTCAACATTTAATAGAGTAATACTGAAATTGGATGCAGAGAAACATTAACAGTACAATGTTCATCAAAACCAAAATTGTATATGCATATAAAATTACATATGGTCTACAAATATATCTCTGTATCCCAAATATTTATAGACTACTTTGCACAGGAAGCACTTGGCAGATGTTTCCTGGTGCACTAATAGTATTAATTATATTTTAATTTTTTTTTTATTCAGCTTAAATGTCACTTTATTGGGAAATGTTGATTTACAGGATTTTTCGGTGTTGTTGTTGCTGTTGTTGTCATCATAAAGGCACATTTTAACATTTCTCCAAGACAGATATCAATACATTTCACCCTCAGCCAAACCATTATGTCATGCCATGGGAGAGAATGATGTCCACAACCTCCCTTTAACAACCTTCCCTTCCATTTTCTCAGCCCCCCAAGCTGCTATTAAGGACATATATCCCACTAAGAATTCACCCTGCATTCAAAGACATTAATCAATACTATTCAGAAACTCAGTTGAAGAGGATAACAAAAAAAAAAAATAGTTAAAACTAGTTTTAAAAGGGCTTGTGGAAAGAAAAACTACTATTAGTTAGTGTTCTTCTCTTAGTCAATATTATCTAAAAACCCAGGATTTTCTCACAGTCTTCAATGATCTGTCCCATTCCTTTAGGGGTAAATGGAAAAAGGATGATCTGAGAATCTCAAAGCCAAGAGAGACATCTTCCAGATAAGTAGATGATAGACAGATAGACAGACAGATAATAGATGATAGACAGATGGTGATTTGATAGATGAACCTTGTAGTAGTAATATAGATCTCTGTGAAAAGTTGACTTATGGTACCCAAAGATATTGAAGTCTGATTCATCAGTCCTCTAAGTGTTCTATGGTAAAGATTTCACAGATGTGATTAATGTGAAGAACCTCTGGAAAGGGAAATTATCTTGAGCTATTCAGGAGGGATCTAAATGCAGTTATATGTATCCTTATAAGAAGACAACAGGGAAATTTGACCAACACCAGGGAAGTTATGTGGACAGTGAACAACAAGACATTTGAAGATGATGACCATAAATGAAGTAATCTCAACAGCCACTTGAACTGGAAATAATAATAAAAGGATTCTTCCCTACAGGGAATGTGATCCCAATAACACTTGGATTTTGATGTATCAAAGTGTGGGCTTTTTTTGTCAGAATTGTTATGGAATTAATTTCTTTTTTTAAATTTTACTGGTGATTTAATACTGATATATAAAATTATAAGATAGTCCATACTCTTCCCACCACCAGAGTTCTATATCCCCATTCCCTCCATTGGAAACTACTGTAGTTCTCCTAAGGTTGCAGATAGAAGTTAACTATTATTTCTTCAACTATCTGTTTATATTTGTATATAGTCCCATCTTCTGTCCCTTTCCATGTCACACCTACATCTATTACTACATCTAAATGTCTGAGGGAATTAATTTCCATCGTTTGTGGCAGTTGTTACTGGAAATTGACCACAAAAACAGGAAATTAATAGTAAGATATTACTGCATGGCTAAAATTCAAATACACTAATGCTAGATTGGTGAAAGACATGGGTTTATTAAGCAAGTGCATGTCTCAGTGAGTGACAGCTTTGAGGAGATAACCATCTACAAGTCTAAACAGAAATTTGAGATGTCCAGGCGGTAGCACACTGGGTTAAGTGCACATGGTGCAAAGTGCAAGAACCAGAGTAAGGATCCCAGTTGGAGCCCCTGGATCCCCACCTGCAGGGGGACCAGTTCACAAGTGGTGAAGCAGGTCTGCACGTGTCTATCTTTCTCTCTCCCTCTCTGTTTTCCCCTCCTTGCTCCATTTTTCTCTGTCCTACCCAACAATAACAGAAGTAACAACAATAATAAATTTTTAATAACAACAATGACAAAATGGAAAAAAATGGCCTCCAGAAGCAGTGGATTTGTGGTGCAGGCACTGAACTACAGTGATAACCCTGGAGGCGGAAGGAAGGAAGGAAGGAAGGAAGGAAGGAAGGAAGGAAGGAAGGAAGGAAGGAAGGAAAGTAGGAAAGAAGGAAGGAAAGAAGGAAGGAAGGAAGGAATTTGAAAGAGTGAATACTCAGAAATTGACAATAGTCTTAGATATTTCACCTTTCTCCTCAAAGCAAAAGAACTGTCATCTTTTTTCAACTCTCCAGCCTTCCACACAGTCAGACTTAACCCTCAAAACAGTATTAAGTACAAAATAATTACACTTTTCACTGGACTTACAGATTTCTCTTTTCTAAACTTTGTTTTTTTTTAATCCTACTCTGTGATTTTGGATGTTGGCTCATCAGAATTATCTGGAATGTTCAAAAGTTTACTAATATGTAAGTTTTTTTCTCAGAACTTCTGCTTGAAGTGATGTAGGCTGCAGTCTAGAAATAGGAAAATTTAGATATTTCATAGGTGATTCTCATTTGCAACTGTAATGGAACAAATATCTGCCACACCAAAAATACATTTTTGACAAAAGGTTAAATCCATAACAGGAGCCCTGAAGATAGAACATACCTGTTTGGGTAAGGGGTGTGTGTGTCTGTGTGTGTGTGTGTGTGTGTCTGTGTGTGTGTGTGTGTGTGTGTGTGTGTGTAGAGCAATCATTAGTGATTTCAATGGTGTAGTCATTTTTTCATCCCAATGTAGAGAGTGAAAGAGACAGACAGTGGGGAAACTATAGCACCAATACTTCCCATGTACCACAGCACCTCCACATGGTTGCAGAACTCAAACCTAGGCTATATATAGAACAGGGCATGTACCCACTTGGTGAGCTATCTTTCTGCCCTAAGAACTTCCCTCAACTGAACTTCTGAAGACAGAAGTTGCATCACTTTGATTGACACTCCCTTTCTCAATTTCCTCTATATTAAGCCGATGGATGAAGATAGAGGCCACACAGGCGAGTTACTCTGATTATATGGAGTTCCCCCTGTGTACAAGCAGTATACATGTTGCCAATAAATACCCATCTCCTTTGTTCTCTTATCAGACTGTTGCAGACTTATTTTCTTATTTGTCCTTCCTTGGAGAATCCAAAGGGTACAATATGGTTTCTTTCCATTTCCGTATACTCAATGTTGAGAATGTTTGTCTTCCCTTTTTTCCTTTTCCTAATCTTTAGGGACTAGAAGGAATTTGATCTCAATATGATACACCTCAAAGTAGAAGCAAGCAAGCATATTTCTGTTACGTTTTAAGTGTATGGTTTAGAGCTAACTTTTGTTTGTGAACTGAGCCTCATTGACGCATATCTAAAGTTACATGTCTTGACTCCCTATAGGAAAGGGCCAGCCTTCCTCCTCCTGGCTATGCTATAATAGGAAATAAACGCAACTTCTCCTAGAAGTCTCCATTTATTTATTTATTAGATAGAGACAAAAGAAGGCAGAGAAACAGAGAGTGACAAAGTCTGCAGAACCAAAGCTCCTATCAATGAGCTGGGAGCCAGGTTCAAACTTGGGTCATCTACACAGCAAAGCAGCACACTGTCCAAGTGAGTTTTATAACTGCCCATGGAAGTCCCCTTTTCCTGAAACTCCTGGCAATAATAATGAAAGCCCAGTATCCAATTGTTGGACTCAGCTGAGGTCACTTATTCAACGGGGAGCCCATTTCCTCACTTCTCCCAAGCCAGTGCCAATGGTAGCACAGCAGCCTGGGATCTGTGGAGGGGAAACGGCTCCCTAAGCATTTTGCAACACCTATGGCTTAAGTGCACTTAGAAGGGTTGTGGAGCTTAACATCTACATTTTCCTCCTCTGTACTAATTTCCTGCTTCTCCATACTATTTATGTTCACCTGTTACCCAATCAGCACGCCAGTAAGCTGAACTCCTGTCGTTGTTTTACCCTAGCAATTAACCCTCTCCAACAACCCCTCCCCTGAAAGAACTTCTGATTAAAATAAACTGCTCAATTATTCACCTAACAACAGGAAGCATGCCACAGTAGTCCAGAAGGGAAACAATTGATTTCTTCCCTAGATCTCTAAATGTGTCCAGGGTTGACGGAGAAAGACTTTCCAAAAATCATCCAGAGGACTTGATTGAGGTTTATGGTTAAGGACACACATTTGTAAAATGTCTGTCCTATCTAAAAGGTTTTAGGAGGTCAGGATGTCTAATTTGAAAATGATGCTAGGGTCCTGGTGGTGGTGCACCTGGTTGGGTGCACATGTTACATTGCACAAGGACCTGGGTTCAAGACCTGGGCCCCCACCTGCAGGGGGAAAGCTTTACAAGTGGTGAAGCACTGCTGCAGGTGTCTCTCTGTCTCTCTCCCTCTCTACCTTCCCCCTACCCTCTCTATTTCTGGCTGTCTCTATCCAATAAATAAATAAGCATAATAATAAATAAATAGAAGATGAAGAAGATGCTAAGGTGAAGAAGAGAATGCAGAAACTTTCTTTCTTCATTTTATAATCATGGTGGCATATAGAAAAAAATGTCACAGAGCAAGAGGGAAAGAAGGACAAGAGAGGAAAATGGGGTGGAAGGACATGAAATCTAAATTATCCAGATCTAGTGGGATGTTCAGTTTAAGCATATTTCTTTACAGTCTTATGTACTGTGCATATGGCACAAAGCTTATTTATTCATTTATTTACTACCTCCAAGGTTATCATGGGGGGAGTTGGTTCCACTATGAATCCACTGCTCCTAGAGGCCTTGTTCCCCTCCCCCCCATTTTATGGATAGGACAGAGAGAAATTGAGAGGAGAGGGAAAGACAGAGAAGGAGGAGAGAAAGATAGATACCTGCAGACCTGCTTCACTGCTTTTAAAGTGACCCCCCCCATATACACACACATACATAGGTGGGGAGCTGGGGGCTCATACTGGGGTCCTTGACATGGTCCTTGAACTTAGTACTATATGCACTTAACTAGGTGCACAGCCCCCCAAAGCTTTTCTACAATTGAAAAACAAACCAGTATGTTTACAAAGGATATTCTTTTAAAGGAGACATTTATCTATGGGTTTCTGAAAGAAGCTTCATAACTTCAAGTGCCTAGCATATATCAATTACCACGAATAAAGATTTAGCAAAGTAGTAGAGGATCATATCAAGTTGAAAATATCTATATATTTGATATATTTGTGTTTTTCTCAATAATAATATTTCAGATTTACTGGGAAGGGGTACACAGCTGTGAAAATGCAATGTTTTCCAGAAGGGCACATACACAACAGTTATGAACAAAATAAAGACTGGTAGTAGCAATATCTATAAATGTTATAAAGACTCACATGCCTCCCATATAGATGTGTATATCTTCTATATATGTGGAATTTTTAATTTTAAATTTCAATTTATTCTTCACATTTTGTTCTATTTTATCCATCTGTCATTCACAAAGAAATAAGTGCCTTAAAACCAAAAAAGGGAAGATACATACAGCTATAGGAACCCATGTCTGGTCAAGAAAATGACCCCAAATTGATCTGAAAAGAAAATACATTTAAAGTCGCAATTTTGGACAGAGGATTATCTGATAGGCAACTGAGGCACAAGGGGATTCATAGAGGCTTACTCTGAAAATGCAGTCCACTGATTCCCTGCTTGCATGAGTTTCCTGGAATCTTTGCAGTGCAGAAATCTGCAAAGGCCAGGCATTTTAGCAGATCACTGGAGTCTTGTTTTCTCTACCCCATATACAGAGACTTTTCTAGAAGCCTTCATTAACTGAAATTCTACTCCTACCTGAACTTGGATGAGGATGGGGGCGGGGGTGTAGACCAAGTTAAAAAAAAAGTCACCTTACATATTGAATGTGTAAACCCCAGAAAACTATTTGCAGACAAGGAGAAGCTGCTGGTAGCTGTGACTTTCTTGCTGTAAGCAAAAGCAGCTTGCAAGCTTCAGTGTCCAGGAGCAGAGGAGAGCCCAGTCCCCACTGCTCCCTAAGAGATTTTAACAATTCATCAGCTCTGCATAAAGGGGTGCAGGATGAGAGGCAGCTCGGCTGCATCTCATTCTGAGAGAATGAAAACTCTAGAAAGGGAAGATGTGGACATTCAGACTGAGGAGAAGCAGGAAAAGGAGGGAGACTTGATAGAACTAGGAACAAAGAAGGGATAGAGAGAGACAGGAAGTAAAAAGTGTAGCAGAAATTAGAGGACCAGGGCGAGAAAAGGGAAGAGAGGATTTGAATAAAATTCAAATCTCTAATCTGGTTTTGCTTTTAATCTTCTTTTCAGGGATGGGTTTGAATGCACTACACTGCTTTATTTATTTACTTTTTCTTTTCTGTATGCCCCTAACTGACCAAACCATGTGTTAAAAAACAGTTTTTCTCCTGGAAGGGATTATGCCCTTTAACATTCAGAGACACCTCCCTCCCTGCCCGACATCAATAAACTGGGTGGTGGTGTGTGCGCTGGCGTGGCGCGCAGCAGGGTGTCTACACAGTAAAAAAATTTTGCACAAGTCAGTCAGTCTGGCGCAGGGGACATATTGTTCCTTAAACACCTTATCTCGGACAGTGTAGTCCTATTTGTTTGTAAATATACATGTTACGTGTGTGCCCGTGTGAATAAAGAAGTTAAATATAATTTCCAAATGAACAACATGAGAGGGAAAAAAAATTGTCGATTTCTGAGTGTGTCAAATAATGACTGCAAACAGAGTGTTTTTGCATCCTCGCTGGCAGCCAAGCCCATCCCTGAGGCCACCCTGCCATCTAGTGGGACGTGGTCAGAACAGCCTCTCCTAGTCACAGTCGGTCTCATTTACCCTCACAGCTGGAGACAGGGAAGTGTATTCTCCTAAATGTGTTAACCTAGCAGTGCTATACACTAGAAACAAATTAATATATAATTCTTCTGTGTCTTAAGGTCATTACTGTCGAGGCATAAATTAATAGAGCTATTCCAGTTAATTCATTTTGGCGTTTGCTTCTGCATGTCTGAGCACATATGTGAAAACAGGCCTCCCTCAATCCCTTAGTGCTGGGAGGGAGAAGTGAGGGGTGGGGGTGGGGGGAGACCTAAAAGTACTTTAGCCAGATGAGAGTGCTCTCTGACCTAAAAGCAAGACAAGACTCATGTCTGTCAGATGCAACTGCTTCACCTCTCCTGTTCCTGAGTCCAGCTCCACAAAATTCTTACAATGGCCTAACAGTAAGAGAAGAGGGCTTGGAGGTAGTGGGTGGGGGTCTGAAAGAGAAGGGTTCTAGGAAGGCATGATTCTCAGAAGGCAGTATTGTAAACCTCTCTGCTCTCTCTTTTTCAGGGTATTTGTCTTGTTACAAGCAAACAAGGGTACCTCTTTCCAGCTAGAAGTGGCCTGTGTCCATTCTCATCAATTTAGCCATTAAAAAGGCTGTCAGGAAAGTTTCCTGCCCTTACCCAGAGGAGACTGTCTCATTCACCACTTTCCATACCTGTGAGTTTCCAAATCATATACTGCCCACAACAGTTTTTTACCCAGAGAGAGAGAGAGAATAACAGAGAGAGAGAGAGAATAACAGAGAGAGAGAGAGAGAGAGAGAGAGAGAGAAAAGTAAATTTAGTGCAAAAGGAAGGGAAGACAGAAGGAGGGGAAAGGAAAGATATCCCAATACTATTCAAGGTACATAGGGAGCACAGGCATCCTGATTTCATTTTATTTAGTTTTGGCCTTTGGGGAATTCTAATGAGCTTCTGGAGCTCCACCCTTTTCGCACATAAATTTTATAGAAGCCAAGGTTTACATGTAGATTGGGCCATTAGAACAATCCCAATTCTAATTTTTATCAAGAGTTATCGTCTGTCAAATACTGATCTCTGAAAACAACAAAGAAACTAAAAATGCCTTCTTTCCTTTTTCTTGGCAAAATAAACAATGTAATCTAGAAGACTAGATGCCCTGTGAGGATTTCCAAAGCCAGGGGTCTTCAAGATATGTGATCAAAGATGTTTCATCAGTTCCCTGGAGTAACAAAACTGGGATCAGAACCACTTTTCCTTCCAAGATCTCTGCAAAGTGAATTAACTGAAGCAGTATACTAGACTATTGACAATGCAAATGCTCTAAGATAAAACACACCAATGGCACTGCAGTGCTTCATAATTTAGTTACAAATCAAACTTTATTCTTATAAAGCTGAAGTCGGTGAGACAAAACATGTTATATCAAAATTGCTGAGCCTTAACTATGCTCCTGCATTACCTGAAGGACTTTACCCACAAAAGGAAGAATCAAGCCACACCAAACCTGATCTCTAAGTGAACCTTTTTGTTTTTGCAAAGTTCTGTAGCAGTTCTGGTGCAGAGTTGAAAGCCAACAATTCAATATTAGAATAAAGAACGAAATCCTTGCATGAGTGACTCTGTTGAGCGATCAAAAATGAGAATGAGCGTATAAAATGAAATTCCAGATGGTGCAGCATGGACTTTAGCCACTGTGGGTGGTGAAGATGTGAAACAATTGGGAGTGACATAGGACAAAGTATGATGGACATGGCCTATAGTCAGTCAAGAACAGGTGGAAGATGAACAGGGCCAGAACAAAGGAGTAAGTATTCCAGGTGAGTGCATCTATGTTCATGCAGGAAAGAGACCAAGAGTTCCAGGCACCAACGAGAGGAAAGCATTAGTATATCTAAGAGCAGAGAATATAGACAATGACTAGAGTATAGCCATCAGAGTAAAACAAAAATAAAACAGATACTGAACAGTGAAAAATAAAATACCCTGCCCTATCTCAAAAATGCATAGAGTTCACTTTTGTTCAGAGTCTCCCTGACTGTTCCACTTCTGGGTAAATTTTACTTCCCTTGGAAGTAAATGATTGGTTTTTCCCATTGTGGTGCTATGTGGGAGTTAAAGATTTCCACTTCTATGTAAGATAATGCACTCAGCTGCATTAAGCAGACAATTAATTTATCCCCTTGGCTGCCCACTACCCACCCTTAATGTATTTAAGAAAGGAAATAATGCTTGCCTAGCTTTAACTTGCAGAGTCTCAAGTAAAAAAGAAATGCAGGAAATGAATCAAAAATTGCTGCACTGAGAATCGTCCTGATCATCATTGGATCATCATGTCAGATATAACTTCATAATATTGTTACAGAGACATCAGAACAGATGGGTAAGAAGGATCTTCATGTGAGGATGTGGAGTGTTATTACTTCATTTCATCTTTATATGTCACAATTATAAAATGTGCTGAAATTTAGCAGGGTGACCAATATAGTGACTTATGACAAATGCGACACTTTTAAGTCTAGGGCAATCAAAGATGTCCCATAAATGTGTCCAAGATGAACAAGATTACATCTTAATTTGTGAAAAACCTTATTTTTCAAACTGTAATGCAAAAACGCGTCAACATCTTCACTAAAAAACAGAACGATTTACTGGATAAAGAGAGCTAAAATGTTCTAGAAGAAAATACTATCAGTCCAGCATGGTATAATACTTTGTAAAATGAGAGCAAGACTCAGAAGTTGATAGTCTCACAAGACTTCTGCAATACATTAATTCCAATATAATTAATTGTACTTGACTCAAAGAGATCTTCAGTGTATTAGTATGATGGATATGGCTAAACTATTTTCAAAGTCCTTTATCATCTAATCTAAACCAGGGCAACATTTTTATTATATGTTCTTCCCATACAAATTCTGATTTAGCCATGCTACCTGCTTTAAGTCCTTCCACTAACACTTTACTTGTCCCAGTCCATAGTCTACTACATTGTTCCTTACCTATTACCTAGCATCTACTACAAACTGCTCTCCATTAGTCAAAATTTCACTCTAGGAAAGTTTGGCAGACTCTTGCCCTTTCAGGGAGTCTTCCTTTACTGTCTTGATATGAAAAATATCCTTTTGAGTATAGGTAATGCATGTTTCCTGCTTCACCATTATTGATGTACGTGGTTAAAATCTGGGTCTTCCTTTCTAAATGTCATTATGATCAAGATTAGCCCTCTTCACAACCATCACACCTGTCCTAGGTTTTATACTGAGTGAGGCCCAGAATCAGTCATTTGTTCATATTTACTAGAATTTAGCTCAAAATCTAGAAAACTACACAAAGAGAATGACACTTTTCATTTGGGCCTTCTAAAGATACTAACACACCTGTTCTAATTCACTTCTACATTGTAGAAGCACAATAACATTAGACAAATGCTATGAGAATGGAAGTGTTTGCCACTTATTTTTGGTTTGTCAAAAAGTAATGCACTTAAAATGCATTTCTACTGAATAGTCTCCAATGAACTATGGACATGAAAATTCAAAGAGTAGGAAATATGAAATAGAAAACAGTGCATGTTATTTGACACATTCAAGTTATGTTTGATCTTAGGGTGATTTTTTTAAACATTACTTATTAGTGATTTAATAATGATTTACAGGATCACAAGATTATAGAGGAATATAATCATACCAAAGAAAAGAAACATTTCATGTTATTAAAAATTACTCCATCACCAGGAGACTTCCGGAGGCGGGCTATGAGCAGCAGCAGATCTGTTTCTCTCCTCTCCTCTCTTCTCCCGGATCAACTAGGAATACCAAAGGAGACCACCTGAGACCACAACAAGACAGGACTAGAATGACTACAGGAACCCACTAAATCACTGGTGAGTGCAAACACACATTGCTGGTGACAGAGAGGAGCCTAGGGAGAGACTAAGTGGCTGGTAACAGTCCAGCAGTTTAACAGTTGAGACACCACCTCCAGTCTGTTCCACCAACAAGGGGACAACTGAAGGGAGGAGAGGACTCCCCGGAGACTAACCAAGGGCAACTCTGAGTCTCCATTACTACTGCCCTCAGAATCTGGAGCAGCGGCAGGGAGGGACACCGGGGGACAGAGATCTAACCAGGAAACTCAGGAGAAGACCTATACCTCGGTGGCATAGCTGTGGGGCTGTGAAAGTCTCTTTGCATAACCACTGGACTATCTCTGCCACACCCTGCCTTATCTCTTGGTCAGGAGTCAGTGATTAAGCTAAGAAGCCTACTTATAGTTTAGAAGCCCTCAGGTTCCCATAGCCTACAGAGAAGAAAAAAAAAAAAAAAAGGCTTTTATATCACTGAGCTCCAACTCAGGGAATAAAATACTATTGAAACAACTGTTAACTTCCACCACTGTGAACCCTTTAATTACCTTACTTAGACACAAGTCAATCCAGGAAATAGTGATCAGTAATTTGAAAAGTACTAAGAGAGGGAACTCATAACATAATATATAAAATGGGTAAACCAACAAGAAGAAATATTGGAGAATCAAACCAGGACAACAGTCCAGCTAAAAGCCCCCCAAAGGGTGAAGCACAAAATAATGAGTTCAACATTCAAACATTAGCTAAGGAAATAATCACAGGAGTGAGTAAAGAGTTTGAAAGAATTGTCATCAGAAATACAGGAACAACAAATGAGACTCTGGAAGAAAACACTAATTAACTCAAGGTTATTAGAGAGCTGAAAGCTGAAATAGCTGAGCTAAGAACACAACTATCTGAACAAGTGAAAACACTATCAGAAGAGGATAACAATATAGATGAACTCCAGAAAACAGTAGAGGGGAGAGAGAATAGAATCAATGAGGCTGAAGAGAGAATTAGCAAAATCGAGGATGAATTAGAGACAACTAAAAAAGAAGTAAAAGATCTCAAAAAGAGATTAAGAGATGCTGAAAACAACAACAGAGACCCATGGATGACTTCAAAAGAAACAATATACACATTATTGGCTTATCAGAGGAAGAAAGAGAGGGAGGAGAAGAAAGCATTCTTCAGGTTATAATAGCTGAAAGCTTCTCTAGTCCAGACAACATCAAAGACATAAAGATTCAAGAAGCCCAGAGGGTCCCAAACAGAATTAACCCAGACTTAAAGACACCAAGACACATCATATTTAGAATGAAAAGGAATAAGGATAAAGAAAGGATCCTGAAGGATGCAAGAGAAAAACAAAGAGTCACCTACAGAGGAAAACCCATAAGATTAGCAGCAGACTTCTCCACACAAACACTACAGGCCAGAAGAGAATGGCAAGATATCTATTGAGTACACAATGAGAAATGCTTTCAACCAAGAATACTGTATCCTGCTAGACTGTCATTCAGACTAGATGGAGGCATCAAAACCTTCTCAGACAAGCAACAGTTGAAGGAATCAACTATCACCAAGCCTGCCCTGAAAGAAGTTCTGAAAGGTCTTCTATAAACAGTCAGACCATCATAAATAGGACATATATCAGAATACCCTAAAACTCTACAAGAATGGCATTGAAATATTTTCAATCTTTGATATCAATAAATGTCAATGGCCTTAATTCACCTATTAAAAGACACAGAGTAGGATATGGATCAGAAAATACAACCCAACAATATGCTGTCTACAGGAAACCCACCTAATTCAACAAGACAAACAGAGACTTAAAGTGAAAGGATGGAAAACTATCATACAAGCCAATGGCCCACAAAAAAAGGGCAGGAACAGCTATTCTCATATCTGACACAATAGACTTTAAAATAGATAAGATTTAAAAAGATAGGAATGGACACTACTTAATGCTCATAGGATCAGTCAATCAAGAGGACTTAACAATTATTAACATCTATGCACCCAATGAGAAGCCATTAAATACATCAAATGTCTACTGAAAGAGCTACAGCAATATGTTAACAGCAACACAGTCATAGTAGGGAACTTCAACACCCCACTCTCTCAACTTGACAGATCAACCAGGCAGAAAATCAATAAAGACATAAGGGAGTTAAGTGAAGGAATAGATAAACTAGAACTATTGGACATTTTCAGAGTCATTCATCCCAAGAAACTGGAATACACATTTTACTAAAGTCCACATGGGTCATTCAAATGATAGACCATATGTTATGCCACAAAGACAGTATCAGCAAATTCAAGAGCATTGAAAACATCCCAAGCATCTTCTAAGACCACAGTGTAATTAAACTGACACTTAACAATCAACAAAAGATTAGTAATAGTCCCAAAATGTGGAAGCTCAACAGTACACTTCTTAACAACTACTGTGTCAAAGAGGAAATAAAGGAAGAAATCAAAATGTTTCAAGAGTTCATTGAAAAGGAAGACACAAGCTATCAAAATATTTGGGACACAGCTAAGGCAATACTGAGAGGGAAGTTCATAGCCATACAAGTACACATTAGGAAACAAGAAAAAGCACAAATAAACAGCATGATTGCACATCTTAAAGACCTAGAAGAAGAACAAAGGAACCCTAAAGCAACCAGAAGGATAGAAATCACTAAAGATAGGGCAGAAATCAATAACATTGAGAATAAGAAAACCATACAAAAGATCAATGAAAGTAAATGTTGGTTCTTCGAAAGAGTGAACAAAATCAACAAACCTTTAGCCAGACTCACAAAACAAAAAAGGGAGAAGACCCAAATAAATCTGATACTAAATGAAAGAGGAGATATCACAACAGACACCACAGAAATTCAACATATCATGCAGGCTTCTATGAACAACTATATGCCACCAAGCTAGAGAACCTGGAAGAAATGGACGATTTCCTAGGTACCTACCAACTTCCAAAACTAAGTAAAGGGGAAGTATATAACATGAACAGGCCCATCACAGCGAAAGAAATTGAAACAGTTATCAAAAATCTCCCCAAAAATAAAAGTCCTGGACCAAATGGTTTTACAAATGAATTCTACAAAACCTTCAAAGTAGAACTAATACTTCTACTTTTAAAAGTCTTCCAGAAGATTGAAGACACTGGAATAAACCCTTCCTGCTTCTATGAAGCCAACATCACTCTGATACCAAAACCAGACAGGGACAAAACCAAAAAAGAAAACTACAGACCAATATCTCTGATGAACATAGATGCTAAAATACTGAACAAAACTCTAGCCAACCGGATACAGCAGTATATTAAAAATATTGTTCATCATGACCAAGTGGGGTTTATCCCAGAGATGCAAGGTCCATTTAATATATGTAAATCAATCAATGTGATCCACCACATCAACAAAAGCAAGACCAAAAACAACATGGTCATATCAATAGATGCAGAGAAAGCCTTTGACAAAATACAACATCCTTTTATGATCAAAACACTACAAAAAATGGGAATTGATGGAAAATTCCTGAAGATAGTGGAGTCTATATATAGCAAACCTACGGCCAACATCATACTCAATGGTGAAAAACTGGAAGCATTTCCACTCAGATCAGGTACTAGACAGGGCTGCCCACTATCACCATTACTATTCAACACAGTGTTGGAAGTTCTTGCTATAGCAATCAGGTAGGAGGAAGGAATTAAAGAAATACAGATTGGAAGAGAAGTCAAATTCTCCCTATTTGCAGATGACATGATAGTATGCATAGAAAAACCTAAGGAATCCAGCAAGAAGCTTTTGGAAATCACCAGGCAATACAGTAAGGTGTCAGGCTACAAAATTAACATTCAAAAATCAGTGGCATTCCTCTATGCAAACACTAAGCTAGATGGAATTGAAATCCAGAAATCAATTCCTTTTATTATAGCAACTAAAACAATAAAATATCTAGAAGTAAACCTAACCAAAGAAGTGAAAGCCTTGTATACTGAAAATTATGAGTGACTACTCAAGGAAATTGAAAAAGACACAAAGAAGTGGAAAGATATTCCATGTTCATGGGTTGGTAGAATTAAAATCATCAAAATGAATATACTACTCAGAGCTATCTACAAATTTAATGCTATCCCCATCAAGATCCAAAGCACATTTTTAGGAGAATAGAACAAATGCTACAAATGTTTATCTTGAACCAGAAAAGACCTAGAATTGCCAAAACAATCTTGAGAAAAAAGAACAGAACCGGAGGTATCTCACTCCCAGATCTCAAATTGTATTATAGGGCCATTGTCATCAAAACTGCTTGGTACTGGAACATGAATAGACACACTGAGCAGTGGAATAGAACTGAGAGCCCATAAGTGAGCCCCCACACCTATGGATATTTGACAAAGGGGCTCAGACTATTAAATGGGGAAAGCAGAGTCTCTTCAACAAATGGTGTTGGAAGCAATGGGTTGAAACATGCAGAAGAATGAAATTGAACCACTGGATTTCACCAAATACAAAAGTAAATTCCAAGTGGATCAAGGACTTGGATGTTAGACCACAAACTATCAAATACTTAGAGGAAAATATTGGCAGAACTCTTTTCCGCATAAATTTCAAAGACATCTTCAATGAAACAAATCCAATTACAAAGAAGACTAAGGTGAGCATAACCCTATGGGACTACATCAAATTAAAAAGCTTCTTCACAGCAAAAGAAACCACTACCCAAACCAAGAGACCCCTCACAGAATGGGAGAATATCTTTACACGCCATACATCAGATAAGAGTTTAATAACCAACATATATAAAGAGCTTGCCAAACTCAACAATAAGACAACAAATAACCCCATCCAAAAATGGGGGGAGGAACTGGACAGAATATTCACCACAGAAGAGATCCAAAAGGCCGAGAAACACATGAAAAAATGCTCCAAGTCTCTGATTGTCAGAGAAATGCAAATAAAGACAACGAGATATCACTTCACTCCTGTGAGAATATCATACATCAGAAAAGGTAACAGCAGCAAATGCTGGAGAGGGTGTAGGGTCAAAGGAACCCTCCTGCACTGCTGGTGGGAATGTCAATTGGTCCAACCTCTGTGGAGAACAGTCTGGAGAACTCTCAGAAGGCTAGAAATGGATCTACCCTATGATCCTGCAATTCCTCTCCTGGGGGTGTATCCTAAGGAACACAACATATCCATCCAAAAAGATCTGTGTACACATATGTTCTTGGCAGCACAATTTGTAATAGCCAAACCCTGGAAGCAACTCAGGTGTCCAACAACAGATGAGTGGCTGAGCAAGTTGTGGTATATATACACAATGGTATACAATTCAGCTGTTAAAAATGGTGACTTCACCATTTTCAGCCGATCTTGGATAGACCTTGAAAAAATCATGTTGAGTGAAATAAGTCAGAAACAGAAGGATGAATATGGGATGATCTCACTCTCAGGCAGAACCTGAAAACAAGATCAGAAAAGAAAACAGAAGTAGAACCTTTAATGGAATTGGCTTATCGCACCAAAGTAAAAGACTCTGGGGTGGGTGGTTGGGGAGAATACAGGTCCAAGAAGGATTCAGAGGACCTAGTGGGCGTTGTATTGTTATATGGGAATCAGGGGAATGTTATGCATGTACAAACTATTGTACTTACTGCTGAATGTAAAACATTAATTCCCCAATCAAAAAAAAAAATGTAAAGGGCCCTGGTCTATAGCCACCCTGCCCCAGCCCTTACTGCCCCTGGAGGTAACCAATACACTATTATTATTGTTGTTTTTCCTGTGGCTTATTGTTTATTACCCTTGCTTAAAAAAAATTATTCCATCAGCAAATACTTATTTATGGGATCTGCCCTATGGTAGGAGCTGAGAAATAAATCATTATTCTGTATAAATTTACATTCAGAACAACCCCAGCAGAAAGGAAAGGGGGGGTCAAAGATTTTCTATGAATAAAGTTGAAGAGATTTCTGTGAAATGAGACTCATTCTGGGAACCATCACTGGTGATACCGTATGTCTCCATATTTCTTTATAAAGTATAAATGTGAAAATTCTATCGAACTCTCAGTGAAAACAAAGTCAGGACACAGTAATGTGCTCTTTTTTTAATTGTACCTATCCAATTTCTTCTTCATGACTAGAAATGAATTTCAGAAAAAAAGGTAAAAATATGATTAGGAGATCTGCAAACCCAGACCTAGGTTATGCAGGACAACAATGCATTGTAGTCATGAATAATGCCAAAATCTGCAATCCAGAGGGCCTCATTATATCTCAGATCGCTGCCATGAAAAAATAACACCTGCCTTTAACCACTGCTTCTCTTCCCCAACACTCTTCCAACTTATGCACGTGGATAAGGAATTTGTAACGATGCCAACATTTTCTGTTAATGATCTACATGCATCTAAGATGCTAATGGTCTCCCCATCCTGGCCATTAAGGATGTTATTTATAAATTAACTCTCTTTTTTCTTGTATATTTCTGGGTTTATCATCTTCAAGGAGGTGAAATGCTTTTCAGCAAAATGCCCAGATCCTACTGTGATAAATACAAAAATGATACCTATGTACACAGATAGGCATGGTTCCATTCTGGTCTCCTATCCATCTTCACTTACCCCAGATATGTCTTTTTTTTTTCACTGTGAAGAATGTTTTGAAATACATATGTATATTGATGGATTGTTGGCTGTATTTACTTTTTCAGATTCAGCTAATATTTAAATGAATTTTAAAAATCAGCCCTGAGTTTAGACTTGCAATGTGGTATAAAGTATCATTTAAAAAATCATTTTCAAGCAGATAGATGCAGCTGGGGAGATGGAGAGGTTCACAACATCTGTCAGCCCACAACGATTTTACACTCAAAAGTCTAGTACTGAGTGGTGATGTAGTTGCTAACCCAGAACATACAAACACCTGTATTAATACTAGACAAAGGAAACGAATCTAATTTTCAAATATTTAATTTAAATTCTTACCAATTTATGGACTGAGTTCTTTTGAGAGAACTAATATCTTCCAAAGGTGAAGATGTGCCTGTGCACATTTTAGGATAGACAATGTTTGGATAAAAAGAGTAGGAAGGAGGGGCTGGATGGTGGCACACCTGGTTGAGGGCACACATTACAATGTGCAAGGACCTGGGTTCGAGTCTGAAGGGGGAAGGATTTACGAGTAGTAAAGCAGTTGCAGGTGTCTCTTTTTCTCCGTCTCCTCTACCCTCTCGATGTCAGGCTGTCTCTATCCAGTACACAAATTAAAAAAAAAATAATAGGAAGGACTTTCCACAAGGAAGAAAAGCATGAAGAAAGGTTTTGAGAAAAGGAGCTGTTTTCAGGAGACATCCAGTGGCTTCATCAACATCTAACACATCAAACTTCCATTCCTTATTTGCCTGTAGGCAATTAGACCAGTGGATTTTGTACAGAGTGAATGAGGTCTAACCCATGTGAAAGAATAGGTCCTCACTTTACACATGTTCTGTCCTGTGGCCTCAGGCTAAGCTCTATATTCAGTTTGTCATCTTGCAAAGTTAGCTAAGTAAAAGTAAAACCTGATTCTACTGCCTGACAAGAAAGTGCATGGCATTGAGGATAAAGTAACTTCTCTTATCTATAAAGGACACTCATTGTATATTTTTTATTCCTTTTTTTTATTATTTTATTGACAAAACCATAGGATAAGAGGAGTACAACTTTGCACAATTCCTACCACCATAACTCTGTATCCTCTCCCCTCCTGATAGGTTTCCTATTCTTTAACCCTCTGGGAGTATGGATCCAAGGTCATTGTGGGATGCAGAAGGTTGAAGGTCTGGCTTTTATAATTGCTTCCCCGCTGAACATAGGCATTGACAAGTTGATCCATACTCCCAGCCTGTCTCTCTCTTTCCTTAGTGGGGATGGGCTCTGGGGAATCAGAGCTCCAGAAGGCATTGGTGGGATTGTCTGTCTAGGGAAGTCTGGTCGGCATCATGCTAGCATCTGGAACCTGGTGGTTGACAAGAGTTAACAAACAAAGGCAAATTGTTGACCAACCATGGACCTAAGGACTGGAATAGTGCAGATAAAGAGCTGGGGGTGTCCTCCATTTTGTAGTTAGCTAGTAGGCATATTTTAGTTAAATTTCAAAGGGCCTGTGGCTATACTAGTTTTTTTGTTTGTTTGTTTTTCCTTTTTCTTTTTGCCCCCAAGCCTGAAATCTGATATCCCAGTGGATCCAAGTTATTGTCTGGGGAAGTGATGTCATGGCTAGAAAAAGGACCAGAAAGCTGGATCAGGGAAGAGAGTAGCTCCCTAATATGGGAAAGGGGTATAAATATTGTTGACTATAAACCCCATCGATCTGATGTGATCTGGGGCTCATATTCAGCTTAGGAGCCTGTGTGACCTCTGAATCCTTCTAGATCTGAGCTCACATTCTGTGATCATGAGTAGGAACATTCCATGCTGCCCCAACATCGACCCATCTTCCTCAGTTGTGGCACAGAGTATGTTGTCCATCTTCCCTTCAGAGGATGGAACATTCTCTACCACTGTTGTTCCAAGTTGAGGGCAAGGTGCTATGGGGGCCCACAAGGGGGTCTATTTGTTGTTCCTGATAGAAATGACTGGTAACAATGAAGAGAGAGATTTATTTGAGGTCTAGGCCCATCAAGTCTGTTTGGGAATCTCAGGACTCCCCGATTAGGGCCCCAGCTGATGGGGTAGCCTGATAGTGACTAAAGAGTCATAGTTAAAGTATGCCAGTCTCTTGCCCTTATTCAGCTTTTGCAGTCCTTGCTTTGATAAGGATAGCTTTGGAGTGAGTGAGAGAACTGTAATAGGAAATAAGTGAGGAGGGTATCTAAGTCTAAGTAGACACTATTTCATTATGAACTTGATACTGACTCACTGCAGACTATTGTATACTTTTGCTTTCAGGTATATATTTTGCCCTAATTTATGGATACATGTGAACATATGCTCTATTTCATGGGACCTGGTCTATATCTAGGTTTTGGGACTTTGTTAGGAAGTGAACCACCTGGAATGGAATAATTAGAGAATACCATGAAAGGAAAGGTCTCACCCGAGTAATGAGGGTGAAGGGTTGACATTCCATGCCTGATTTCTCTGGACACAGTCTGAAGTGAAGTATGCTGAAGTGGTACTCGTTATGTTGATTAAGTTGGAATCAGCAGAGGCAATATCATTTGGTATGACTTGAGAGAAGCATGCAGGAAAGTGAGCCCCACCCCAGAGGTTCCAAGACTAGGGGAAATACAGGCTCTATAGAGGAAGCAGGAGGTTAAGAAGACAATATTTATTGCTATAATCACATTTGGGGTAACTTTGAAAAATTCCTTTGTTAGTATTTGCTGTATCATCCACACCATCACCACATTTTATGTCCTTTGTCATTATTTGTATATAGCTATGCCATCAGTTGCTTCTGTTCTCCCTGGACTAAGCTTTTAAGAGAGTCAACATATCAAAGACTCAGCTTATGTATTAAAAAGACTCAGTCTGTGCTTTAAAAAGTTTGAGACATTCAATTTTTATTTTTTAATTAATTAATTTATTTTTATTTCTTGTTAATGATTTAATATTGATTTACAAAATTATAACATAACAGAAGTATAACTCCATAACTTTCCCACCCCCAGAGTCCTGTATCCCCATTCCCTCGATTGGAAACTACTGTAGTTCTCCCAGGAACACAAGTATGGTTTTACTATTATTTCTGTAACTATCTATGTTGACACATATTGCCCATTTTTATATGGTCCTGCCTTCTCTTACTTTAAAAGTCACATCTACTACTTCTGACTATCCTTCCTTTTTTTTTTTCTTCTCTTCTCTATCCAAGTCCTGATGAAACTGGATTTTAGGGCTCTCTGGCCATCTTCCCCTAACATTTACCCCTCTGTGGGTATAAACCAAAATTTTCTATGAGGTGCAGAAAGTGGAAGGTCTGACTTCTGTAACTGCTTCTTGACTGGAGAAGGATGTTGGCAGGTGGACCCATACCTCCAGCCTGTTTTTATCTTTTTCCAGTAGGGTAGGGCTCTGGAGAGGTGAGGCTCTGGGACACATAGGTGAGGTTGTCTACCCAGGGAGGTCAAGATGAGATCTTAGTAATATCTGTCACTCAGTGGGTGAAATGCAATAAGATATAAAGCAGGACAGTGTAGTTAATAAACAGGAACCACAAAGTAGGAGAATAGCAAATGAGAATAGGGATTTTAGGGTAAAAATAAGCTAAGAAGTCTATTTTAGGTATGTTCCTAGGAACCTGTGACTTTTCTAACATAAAGAGGAACTAAAAATATTGTCTTGGAAGATGGTGTCACAGTTGAGAATAGAGCTAGAAAGCCATATGAGGGCAGAGAGTAGGTCTGAAGAAAATATAAATACTATTAACTGTTTACCTCATTGATCTGAATCAGGACCCATATACATGCATATTTAGCACAGGAACCTGTATAACCTCCAAGTCCCTGACAGTATGTGTTTGCAGTCCATGGTGACAGCTGGGAATATTCTAGGCTGTACTCATTTCAGGACCAGTTAACCTAGAGTGGCAGAATAGAGTGATCCAGCATCCCTTAAGGGAGGGGGGAAGTCCCTACCATTGCTAATTCATAGGGAGGGTATGGTCCTGAAGAATCCCACAAGAGGTGCTTATACTGACATTCCTGACAGAAGTGATCTCTGATGGTAAAGAGAGGTATCTATTTGTAGTCTAGGCCCACGGAATCTATGGTGGAATCCATGGATTCCCTGGTTAGGGCCCCAAGTGATGGGATAATCTGGTAGTAACCAAAAAGGACACTACCAGAACAGACTACAAAAGTAGTCTGACAGGACTACTGACAAGTTTGGGCTTTCTTCCAGATGTTAAAGCACTGAGTGTCATTTGTTGTACCTAGACAAATACTAACTGCATATTTTTATAGTGAATAAAATAACCAAGTGTGCATAGGCATGTTCACACACACACTCAATGGCAATACTTAGTAAATTTTTTATAATGGGGAGTTGGGCTGTAGCGCAGCGGGTTAAGCGCAGGTGGCGCAAAGCACAAGGACCGGCATAAGGATCCCGGTTCGAACCCCGGCTCCCCACCTGCAGGGGAGTCACTTCACAGGCGGTGAAGCAGGTCTGCAGGTGTCTGTCTTTCTCTCCCCCTCTCTGTCTTCCCCTCCTCTCTCCGTTTCTCTCTTTCCTATCCAACGACGACGACAACAACAATAACTACAACAATAAAACAACAAGGGCAACAAAAGGGAATAAATAAATAAATAAAATAAAATAAAATAAATAAAATTTTGATAATGAAGTTGACAATAATGATGTGTACTTTAACAAAGATTAAAAGTCATAAGATTATTTTCTAAATTTTGGATAGAAACCGAGAGAAACTGAAAGGGGTGGGGATAAACAGAGAAAGAGATATCTATGGCATCGCTTCACCATTCCTGAAGCTTCTCCCTTGCAGGTGATTGTAATATGTGTGCTCTACCAGATGTACCACTGCCCAGTCTTAAGACCCATAAGATTTCTATCAACAAGGGGGTTAATTTCATTTTATTTTTTTATTCATTTATTTTCCCTTTTGTTGCCCTTGTTGTCCTTTTTTTGTTGTTGTAATTATTGTTGTTATTGATGTCGTCGTTGTTAGATAGGACAGAGAGAAATGGAGAGAGGAGGGTAAGACAGAGAGGGGGAGAGAAAGAGAGACACCTGCAGACCTGTTTCACCGCTTGTGAAGCCACTCCCCTGCAGGTGGGGAGCCGGGACTCGAACTAGGATCCTTACGCCAATCCCTATGCTTTCGCCACATGCGCTTAACCTGCTGCACTACCGCCCGACTCTCAAGGGGGTTCATTTCTTTGTGGTTCCCCACTTCTAAACACAGATCAAATTAATAAAGCAAGCCAAACAAGACGCAAAATTTTAGAGAGCTCATGGGCTATCTAAATTGTCAATGACTGGTGTGGAGGTGTGCCTCACTGAAGTGCATCCAAACCAGAATGGATAGTTGAGACTGGTGTACACAATCAAATTCCAGTTATGACCTGAGATAAGGGAATCCAATGGTAATAGGTCCCTATCTCCAGATGTAACTATGATTCAAAATCAGACAAGAAACGTATTGCCTGCCCCTGGCAACATTACATTGATTAGAGAGAAGATCACTCAACACACATCCTGGGCCCATTCATATGATCCTGAAGACACACAATCTATATTCATAAAGCACTTTATGATAATTAAATATCAGGTTCTAGGACAGTGTGAGGTACAATTGATCATTGAGACAAATAAAGAATCTCCAGTCAGGTAAAGACACTTCACAGTTGGGGAAAGAAAGGGACTTAGGGAGATTTTCCATGTAAATCCACTCAGCTTAGTGGGTTTGTAGCACTCAAATTTGCTTTGTAATTCCCTTTCTATAAGCAGCAACTTCTTAGAATCAACTAACAGATTGCACACTGAGAATAAAGAGATACAACCTTGTAACAATTTCAACATGGAAGATTCCTGATTATACCCCCCACCAAAAAAAAACACTGAAAGGATGTTACTAGTGATTCTGTTTATCCTGTATTGATTATAAATTTATTCAATAATAAGTTACTCATCTTAGTATATGACATTTCCTTACTTCTTCACCTAGAATATTCTGGAATTATGTGCTGTATTCCTTTTATAGACATCTGATAAATATTTGTTGATTAATAGCTGGACTGATATTCCTGACATCTACTTCTGCTTATAATGCTATCTTCACATACATACACACACACACACACACACACACACACACACACACACACACAGTCACTAGCTTCCTGTTCACTCTATAATAATAAAGTAGGAGTCTTTTAGATTTTAAGACATTCCATACTTTGTAACTGAACCAAAACTGGCCTTTCCAACATTAATTTCCCACCAATGCCCTCACAGAGTTCACTGTTTTCCTATATATGTGCCACACTTCTTTCAATTTCTTGGTTCAATTTGTTTCTTTCACATGAAACATTCATTACCTTATACCTTCTGTGGTCGAATGTTACACCTTTCATGTGTCCTTCCCTAATTGTCTTTGAGACTTCCTACCTGAAGCAATCATTGCCTTCCTGAAGTTCTTATAACATGTTAGATTACTGCAAGGCTCCTCACATTCTACAGTCATCCTTGTATATGGATGTTCTATCTGCTCTGTCATTCTTCAAATTATCCCAGGGCAATATATGCTTAAAATTTTTGACTCATTTTGAAATTCTCAATATTCTTAGAATCTCTGAAACCCCAAGGATCTTATACAGAGAGATCAAGACTAAATTTTCATTATATTAACTTAATGTTTAGTGATCTATTTATAGAAGTGGTAAAAATCTGGGTAGAAGCCTATGGAGTGAATTAAAATGAGCTTTTCCTTCTAGAAACAGAAACTTAGAATTGTGTTTCTCTGATAGTGATTTAGCTCAGAGGCTATATTTTTATTTATTTATTTTTATTTATAAAAAGGAAACGCTGACAAATCCATAGGGGAACAACTCCACACAATCCCCACCACCAGAACTCTGTATCCCATCCCATCCCCTGATAACTTTCTTATTCTTTATCCCTCTGGGAGTATGGACCAAGGGTCATTATGGGGTGGAGAAGGTGGAAGGTCTGGCTCCTGTAATTGCTTTCCCACTGAACATGGATATTGATAGGTTTATCCATACTGACAGCCTGCCTCTCTCTTTCCCTAGTGAGGTGGGGCTCTGGGGAATCGGAGAGCCAGGACACATTGGTGGGGTTGTCTGTCCAGGGAGTCTGGTCGGCATCATGTTAACATCTGGAACCTGGTGGCTGAAAAGAGAGTTAACATAAAAAGCCAAGCAAATTGTTGACCAATCATGAACCTAAACACTGGAATAGTGCAAATGAAGAGTGGGGGGGGGCGTGGTCTCCGTTCTGTAGATAGCTAGTAGGCATATTTTAGTTATATTCCAAAGGGGCTGTGGCTATACTAGTGTTTTTATGGGTTTTTTTTTTTTGTATGTTTTTTGCCTAAGCCTGAAATCTGATATCCCAGTGGATCCAAGTTATTGTCTGGGGAGGTGATGTCATGGCTGGAAAAAGGACCAGAAAGCTGGATCAGGGAAGAGTAGCTCCCTAATATGGGAAAGGGGTATAAATATTGTTGACTGTAAACCCCATAGATTTGATGTGGTCTGGGGCCCATATTCAGCTTAGGAGCCTATGTGACCTCTGCATCCCTCTAGATCTGAGCTCACAATCTGTGGTCTTAAGTAGGAACGTTCCAAGCTGCCCCAATATCGACCCATCTTCCTCAGTTGTGGCACAGAGTATGTTGTCCATCCTCCCTTCAGAGGATGGAACATTCTCTACCGTTGTTGATCCAACTTGAGGGTAAGGTCCTATGCGGGCCCACAAAGGGGTCTATTGTGTTGTTCCTGATAGAGATGACTGGTAACAATGGAGAGGGGGATTTATTCAAGGTCTAGGCCCATCATGTCTCTTTGGGAATCTCAGGACTCCAGATTAGGGCCCCAGCTGATGGGGTGGCCTGATAATGACTAAAGAGTCATAGTTAAAGTATGCCAGTCTCTTGTCCTTATTCAGCTTTTGCAGTCCTTGCTTTGATAAGGATAGCTTTGGAGTGAGTGAGAGAACTGCAATAGGAAATAAGTAAGGAGGGTATCTAAGTCTAAGTAGACACTATTTCATTATGAACTTGATACTGACTCACTGTAGACTGTTGTATACTTTTGCTTTCAGGTATATATTTTGCCCTAATTTATGGATACATGTGAACATATGCTCTATTTCATGGGACCTGGTCTATATCTAGGTTTTGGGACTTTGTTAGGAAGTGAACCACCTGGAATGGAATAATTAGAGAATACCATGAAAGGAAAGGTCTCACCCGAGTAATGAGGATGAAGGGCTGATCATATAGAGTTGTATATGTGACTGATTTTTCTGCCAAGTCAAAGGTCTCTCTCCTTGTAGAGCTATAGTCCACTACAGAGGTTGGAAAGTGATGGAAGTTTAGCCTCACCTAGCCACTTGCCAAATATCACAGTTCCCAATACATGTGAGTCCACCATAGAGGAAGTCCTGTCTAGTTGTCCTTTGCTAGGCTGTTCTTTTACAACTGCAGGCACATCTCACAAGAATCTGGAAGTCTTTAGTATAGAGGCTCTTAATTTGAAGTCATTTTTTTTTTGTCCTCTTCTTTCTCTTTCTACTTTCCCTTTCCCTGGATGGACTATTTCAGGCACCCCTCATTTTCACTCTCTCTCAATTCATGTAGATTTATTTCAACTTGTATCCAGAAAGATGGTATTCTAGACCATCAACTTTTACCCACTGACCATATAGCAAACAACTGAGAATTTCCCCTTCCAATGCTTAGATCGTGGATCAAATCTGGAAAATAGCTATCAGCTGTACTGAGACATTACAGATAAAGAAATGTATAGTGATGTTAATGCAGTGTACTCCACGCAGATGTATTTCAGACAGATGAAATCTCTAGAAAGAATAAGAAAATAGTTTCTCAGTTGCAGACATGCTTGTTTGATGTGGTAACAGGACTGCGTATGTAATTGGTGGTTTCCTCATTCTCTGATCAAGAAAACAGGTAGTGTGTGCCCTTTTTGTTTGTTTCTGTAAAGTCCCTAACAAAAGAGACTCAAAGAAAAAAGAAAGATGATAAAGTCAACACTCAATTTCACTTCTCTCTTTCCTTTAACCTATGTGATGGGTGGCATTTGAAATTAAAACTTCCAATCTGGATGGATAAGGACTAAGAAGATGAGAAAACAAACCAACTAATATAGAATAAGTTAGAGAAATCAAAGGGGCAGAGAAAAAGAGGAGAAGATAAATGATAAGAAGGAAAGAAAAGTCTAGGTAAATGCAGATGAAGAAAGGGGAAACTTAGAAGAGGCTGAACAAGATACTATGGGAAGGGGTTGAGAGAGAGAGTGGGGTTAGATAGGAAGAAAAAAGAACGTAGGGGAAAAATGGCAAGAGAAAGAAGGAGCAATGCCTATTCTTGATACAGAAATTGTCATTTAAAGTACCAGATGCCTTCATTTGTCACAACTAAGATTTAAAAAGACATAAACTCAATTTATTTGCTCTTTAATAAAAATATGTTTTTTACCAATGGGAAAAAAGTACTTTTTTCTGCCAGTAAATGTCAGCAGCGAATCTGGATCTTCAATGTAACAGTGCCATTATATAATCTAACCTGTAAAAAAATCACTGATGTCTGTCAGATAATGTATAGATTTCACATGGGTCAAACTTTAAGACTGAACAAAAAAAGAAAGTATAAGAAATGGGCCTTGGTTAATAAAGGAGCATCTGCCAACAAACAGAAAAGAAACACTCTAGGCCCAGGGAATTGAAAATAGCCCTGGCAAACATCTAGACTGACACAGTATTGTGTTAAAGTATACAATAAACTTCTCCCACTGCTGGGAGAAAATTGCTTAAAACAGAATTCCTGCAAAATGAATTCTGGGGACCAAGTCAGATCAATTATTCTCTCCCCCAGAACACAGATCCACACATCCTGTGAATTCTCCCTGAGATGTTTGCAAAGGATGATCTTCCCACTGGGATGTCTGTCCTGCAGGATCTCGTGTACACAGGAAAGAATCTGGACTAAGTTGTAGCAGGCTGCAGTTCTAATTCATGTCATCTCACTAAAACTATAGTCTTCAAATATATTTGACCCCTAAGGGTCTTAGTTTTTTTGTTTGCTGCTTGCTCTTTTATCTATAAATTTGGCTGTTGGTACTTAAAAAAAAATATGAACGTATCATGGAAACACAACATGAAACTGCTCTCTATGCCTAATGTCTCTCCTGTTAGTCATTTAGTGATCCTTCCATTAATTTGGAGTCTCAACAAAAGCCATGCAATTATCTCTGCTAATTCTGAAAAGACTCGATTTTTTTTCAAAACATGTAAAATGGTTCATAGACCAAAATGTTTGAGGACCACTCACATTGGGGCTTTAGCTTTCCTTCTTTTCATTAGTACTTCCATTAATCATCTAGGTCAGTGATTTTCCTACTCAAAGGAAGCATTAGAATCACCTGGGGAGCTAACAAACAAAACACAGAAAAACAAACAAATAAATAAGTAATTCTGATGCCTGGGTTCCACTTCACACCAATTAAATCAAAATTTCTGGAGTTTGGAACAGACTTCCATATTTTTCCAAACATATGAGCTGATCCTAATGTGTTGAGAATCACTGTTCAAGACACACCATGCAGCTTCCCTGAGTGAAATACATTTGACCAGTTCTTTTCAGGCAACTAACAAATTGAAGTCTGACATGAAAACCTTTATCAAGAACAAAATATACACAACTGAATCATCTATAAAAGGAGGCTAGGAAGAGATTCAACTTCTTACACAACTCAACATTATTTCCTGCCTGATGATTATGAAGCAAGAATTACCTATCATAGCTCCAGTTTTCTGAATTTGGAGAGTTGACCTTTTATATTCTTGCTACAGGTATGTGTGACACGGGTTTGGAGTTAGGGTAAGAATTATTTTCAGTTCATTATTACAGATGTTTGAAATTTATTTTAGAAAGTAGAACCAGAGAATCATTCTGGCATTTGCAATGATGGAGAATTAACTAAGGACCTCATTCATGAGAAACGAACACCCTATTCACTGTGCCCATTAGGTTTCCATCATAGTAGTTTTGAGCCAAGTAGGACCTAGAAGTAGAACAAGCTCCTTTGAATAGTTGAAAGCAGATTGATGGGGGGGGGGGGAGAATTCTTATATTTTACATTGAAACTGCTCTCCAGACAACAGGTAGACAGAGAGAAATATAAATGATATTTGCAGAACTAGTAGAAAAATGATAAGCTTTGAAAGAAAATTAAAAATGGAGTTAGTCACTTCATAATATCAAAACCTGAACACCTGAGAGTGGCTAAGGTCTTTGCATAGGTGCTATCAAATTTAAAAGATACAACAAACATTTAATCATCCATTTTATAATGATAGGCATTTATGGCAATGAAGAAACACTTCCTATCCTTTCTTCATTTCTGCACTATACTGAATTGTCTGCAAAGCCAAGAACCAATTTTGCCAGCTTTCCCTTGGACTAAGAAACAATGTGAGTCCCATGCTGTCCTTTTCCATCTCCCTTTTCTTCTTATAATGGTTCTAGGGGTGGAGTTGTACAGATGGTGGGGCCATCTTGAGAAAAGAAGAGGAACACATATAGTCATAGAGGATTTAGCCCTGTCAACACCAAACATCTGTAATCTGCCTACCTGTGGATATTATGTTTATACGAGAAAAATACAGCTCTGTTTGCATAGTTAGGGTCTGTAATTAAGTTTGTAGTACTTGCAGCTGAAAATAGTCTTCATTTATACAATTGATATAATTGAGTAAATCTGGAAAAAACTCCACAGCATTTTGAATTTGAATATTCATCATCCATACATCTCCAATCAATAGAATTGAGTACATAATGGCAAGTCAAACATGAAAACTAGTTTTCTAAAACTGTAGCAAAAAAAAATAATAATTAAAAAACTGAAATGTTAAATAAACTGTGCTAAGAAAAACAATAAAAACTCTCCATCTGTGAAACACAGTTCAATTTTATCCTGTGTGCTTAGGATGCCACATTTACCCTGACATTTCAAGTCTATCCTCATCTGAATCTATTTGCTGTATTTTTATATAAGCAGAGTTTCCTAATTGTCACCTGTATATGCCATGACTTTCCATGCTTGTTTTCTCACCAGGAGAAATGTTCCACCTCATGCCTCTTCATCTATTCAAACTGTCTATAGTCTCAGTCTCTGCCTCTTCCCCTAAGACATCTCCAATTTTTCAACTCTCTAATGTTCTCTCTTTTTAGCTTTTAAGTCACTCAAATTATAAATGCACTCATTCACACTCATTTATAAACACAATCACCTTTAAGTCTTCCTAACTGTAACTCTAGGAAGGTTAAGGATTTCACACTTTCAGCCTCTCCACCGTCACTGTCCCCGACTTATTGCTAGAGCTATACCAAAGAATTAATGGAAATTTTTTGAGTATTTTAAAATAAGTATTTTTTTTTACCAGAGCACTGCTCAGCTTTGGCTTAAGATGGAGACTGGGGTTGAACCTGGGTTTTACAGGCCTCAAGCATGAAAGTCTTTTATATATACTACTATGCTATCTCCCTAGCTCCAATAATGTAAACTTTTATGAAATCTTCAGGAGATACTATTTCTGCTACTATCTAATTGATGTCTCTATTTATAATAGCAGGACTTCCAGAAGGTCTAGGGCAGACATCTTTCCAGGTAAAACACAGACTGAAACTTAGACTGGATGTGGTGCATTGCACCAAAGCAAAGGACTCTGGGGAAGAAGGGGAAGGCAGGATGGAGAGGGTGTTGGGGTCCCAAGTGTATGATGGTGAAAGTGGACTGAATTTGGAGATGAGTGTTATACAGATGCCTATCATGAAGAGATGACAAATTGAACCCATGTTCTAAAAACTGTATTGTAATCCATTAATCCTCCAATAAAATCTTAAAAACTATTTATTTAGTTAAGCAATTAATATCTGGAAGAGAGGGTAATACTCAACTCTAGTCTATGGTATTACTCGGTTTTGAGCCTGCAACTTCTGGAGCCTTTGGCATGAAAACTGGTTGGCTAACAGGTTGTACTATCTTCCCAACACTGGGGAGACATCTTTGAAAGACAGAACTGTGCATTGCTCGCTTATGCACTATCCTCCAAAACCCAATATTTATGCCATGGTCATGTGTAGTATATTGGCCAAACTGTCACTTTATTTTCCAAATCCCCAAGGACCAAGGAAACTTCAATTTTTTTCTAGTGAAACTTTTGCTTTTCATCTGGATCTGTGTCTTTCTAACACATTCCTACTTTCTTCTCATGTGTTATTTCTTTTCATCTCGCTGTAATGTAAATCTTCTGACTTCTCCATTTTCCTGGTATTTCCTACTGATTGTTCTGCCGTTTTGTCTGTTTCCCCTCACTGAGCACACCTTGAATGGAATTATTTTTTCTCACTCCATGTTTTCACATTTAATTGTCATGCTCCAAGTTTGCTTTCCCATTTGTCTCGGTACCTGTTAGGTATCTTGAGCATAAAAGTAGGTTTTTTAGGACAAAGAAAACTAACACTCTGACAGGGAAAGTATTTGCAAAAGGCCACAACAAGTTAGTGCCAATAACAGACTCATGCACCTTCTCGTAGGTGAAAAAAAATCAATCTCTGGCAACAAAAAGACATCACAGATTTCAGAGACACAATACTTGTTAAGATTAAATCATTCTACCAAGAGATGGTAATAACAAGTGAAGAGAATTAAGAAACTTAGAAAGTACACAGAAAAGGAGAACAGGGTTCTCTCTTCTAAAAAAAAAAATAGTGCTAGCAAGATATTAGATTTACTAGTGAATTTGAACGCCCTTTTCCACCCTACCCTACCATGGCTCTCTTTTAGCTGGGGATTTATTTCAAGGACTTACCAATCATATGCTAAAGCTGGTGCCTCACTAAAACATCTTCGGGGAGGACAGAGAGAAATCCAATCTAGGATTGAAAGCTGCAACTGTCATAGATAAAAAATACCCTTCCAAAGGCTGCTATTGAGTCAGACAGTTGGAAGAATTACTGCCAAGTTGTTTGAGCATCACATAAGTTATGGAATAGTACTCTATTCCATGCCAGGTATCCCCATTCTTAGGAACCCCAAGATGAACGCAGTGCCTTCTCCCAATAGCCACTCTTTAATGACTTGACATTGTTTTTTGCACACACTCTCCCCCAACAAAAAAAATGACTAAATGATTTCTACCATAAGAGACAGGAGCTATAAAGAATCATATCTCTCTACTCGGAACTATACATTAACCAAACTCCCAGAACTGTTGAAAGAAGTTCTAACCAGATAAAAATACCCTCTGAAGAACCTTTAAAAGATATGTATTGAATATATGACACCAATGTCACCAACAAGTTGTTGTAAGTACCCATGCTTCAGTATATTCATTTGAACATTTATATCCTTTCTATAAGAAGCACCTAATTTTTAATTTAAGAAGCCTCAACTTTCCCAGTTAGAATTCCATATGCCAAGTGACAGCTCAGAAGACCATCAAACCCTCTAAATTCTTAGTATAATGATTTCAAAATTTCATTCATGTATTCACAGATGAACATATATGCATGTGCGCATATACAGTCACAAGCATAAACAGACTTACTTCTAGTTTTGTTCCCTGCATCCAATTCTTCAAGCCTTTCCCCTAAGATTGTGCGTCATTCAATATCTGTGTCCTTGGGGCTGGAAAGGTTGCTAATTGGGCATGGTGCATGCTTTTCATGCTCAGGTTGAACTCCAGCACATAGGAGTAATATGGTAGCATCAATGGAAGCTCTCACAATCTCTCTCCTTCTCCTTCTCCCTCTCCCTCTCTTTGAATGAAAAAAGAAAATTAAGTCTTCCTGGGAATGGTGAAATCACCAGGGAAGCATTGATACTTTGATATATCTCTCCCTTTTATCACCCTCTATCTGAATGCAAAAACAAACAAACAAACAAACAAACAACAAAAAAAACCCTCTTCCTGGGAATTGGGGAATCACATGTCTAAGACCATAGTTGTATAAGAAGTAAGTAACTGTTTGTGTTCTTAACTTCTGTAAAAAGGCTTATATCTTCACAGTAGAAATAATAATGAACTGCCAAGTAAAGGACTAAGTGAATCTTATTTCCTGAGATGGCTCTGTGGTCACATCAGATTGTTTATTCAGTGGTACTGTCATTGGACAAATGATCCAACATGCAATTACAAAGGTACTTTTTTGGTAATCCTGTTGTGAAAGGACAGATTGATAGGGAATGAACCCTTATCAGAGCACTTCTTATATAATTAGGGCTACAAAGGGGATGACTTAACTAACAATTGGAGAAAAAAAAAAGTTGGCACTGGTTGTGGTACACCCATTTGAGAGGACATGTTAACTTGCAGGGACCAAAGTTCAAGTTTCCGGTCCCCACCTGCATGGTGAAGCAGGGCTGCAAGTATCTCTCTTTCTCTCTCCCTCTCTGCTTCCCCCCCTCCAACGTTTCTCTGTCTTATCAAAATGAAAGAAAGAACAACAAAATATTAAGAAGAAAGTCATTTGGTATCCATCAAAGCTGGAAAAGGATGCAGTTTGCAAAACTTGTCTTTATACTGACAGCTCAAACTTGAAACTTCGGTATTCTTAGTCTGATGTCCTCCTATGCCAAGAAGTTAAATACAAAACGACCTTTATGTACTTTCAACTACAAGGTCTCTCTCAACATATCTATATACCTTAACTCTCTCCCTCTTTTTTTAATAACCTACAAATGCCATAACCTTTCCTTTTCCTGTACAAAAGGATATCAAACAAATTGCACTTCTTGATATATGTCGGTCCCTTCACTCAGGAAAAACGACAGGGCTATTTTATTCGATGGGAGGTCTCAAGAGCTCCTGAACCCCGTAGACAATCTCATAAATTACCAAGAGTCACACCAATGGAACAACAAGAAACTTGAAATGTGTTAAGTGATTTTGTTTCTGACTCTCTTCAACCTCTCCCATAATCCTAGACTCACACAACATGAATGTGTAATCACTGATGCTTGGATACCTAGGGCCCAGACTTGAGTGGCATTACACCTGACCCTGAGCTGCAATCACCAAATTGGTTGCATCTTTGTACAAAATTCCTTAAGAGTGGATACTGTCAAAAGGCTTATATGTAGGTATGTATGTATTTCACTCCCTGAAACTCTTCAAGCCAACACTGATGACATTGTTTTCTAAAAAACACATACACACAGCTGTAATTCTTCAATTTTTATGTTTAATAATGTTCCCTTTTATTGACATAAACTCACAGCTTTAAGGAATGACCTCTGCTCTAAGCATTCTGTATTGATCTAGTAAGGATAGATCAAGAAGACAGCTGCAATCAGATCAGTGATGTTTCAGCCCGATATGCCTGCTGGGTACAACTCAACTCTGACTTACAGAGCAAAGAGAAGGTTTGAGGAAGAAAGCTCACCTG
The DNA here is from genome assembly GCF_950295315.1 of Erinaceus europaeus. Taxonomy (NCBI): domain Eukaryota; kingdom Metazoa; phylum Chordata; class Mammalia; order Eulipotyphla; family Erinaceidae; genus Erinaceus; species Erinaceus europaeus. The sequence continues at coordinate 56,832,310 of NC_080176.1, forward strand.
TGAATACTAAGGACTTCTAGCTCCCCTCTTCAGTTCACCCCCCAGACTGTGAGAGACATCTCCTCATTCAGACTTAAACTGCACATACCAAAAAAATCAGACTACTGTTTTTCAAAGTGGCTGCAATAATAAATCCTCTGAATAATGATCTATTCCTCAAATCTGTGACTTTATTGTTTACATTCATTTACATTGATAGTAATATATAAAATCAAATTGATTTATGGAAAAATGGTGATGACTTATAGGCCAGGTTGAGTGCACACAGTACCATGAGCAGAGGCTTGGATTCAAACCCTGCAGCTCTCACCTACATGGGGCAAGTTTCATAACTGATGAAACAGTGCTGCAGGTATCTCTCCTCCTCTCTCCCTTTTTATTGCCCCGCTCCTCTCAATTTCTCCCTGTCATTTCAAATAAAATAAAGGAAAAAGAAAAAAGATAAAATGGCTACTGGGATCAATGGATTTACCACACAAGCAACATTCCCCAGCAATTAAACAAGGAAAAAGAAAAAGAAAAAAAACAGTAGCCTCTTGACAGCAAACAAATGATCCAAACCCAGGACCATCTGCTAACCTTCAGATGCTTTCCCTCATTTTCTTTCTTAGCAAAACTCAAAATTCACAAGGGAAATTCACTGTATGCACGGTTGTGCTTCTTTTCTCCTGTGACTTGAAGAGGATCATTTGGGAAGGTGGTGGGTTATTGATCATTAGCCACTTTACATAAAAGTGGCTTTGAAAAGTCCCTGGCCTGAATGTGAGTACCACCTCTAACTTGGTGGTTCTGGGAAAGTAGGTTGATTTCTTTGAGCTTCAGATTCCTCATTTGAAGAACTGAAAAAACCATCACCTACCCTGATGGGCTGTAGTGTGAACTGAGTGTTAATGCATGTGAAGTGGCTCTTCTCCACAGCATGTAGTAGACATTCACAAGTGTCTTGCCATTATTCTTCCCACCCTGATCCACAAGAAAGGTAGTAGCACAGAACTGGTAAATTATTAGTTAGTTGAGTATGTTTAAATTTGTGTATCAAATAAAAGGGACTGGATTATCACACCAAACATACGTGAACTAGCCACATATCTCTGAGCATGAATAGATTTAATAGTAAAAATTTCTACATAGTCTCTGAATGAATAGTCTTGTGAGTGTCCCCCCTCATTATTTTTATAATAATTTGGCCAACACACTCAAACATATGATTGAAGATAGAAAGTTAACAACAGAAAGGAACTGTTCATTTAGCTCGGTATAAAGCACAAGTTTTGCATGTAAAAGGTCCTGTGTGGATTATTAGCATTTACCCCCCTCTAATAAAAAAAATCAGTCTCAAGACACACATACTCCCTTCAAGGAATTCCAGGCCTAGTAGAAAACACTTTAGTTTTCTAGAGGCTATTATAGGAATACGTACAGAGACAAGAAGACCCAAGGAAGACGTTCTATATACTGAAAGAAAGGAAAAATTCTCATTTATCTGAAAGTAGAGTAAATTTCACTGAAATAAGGTAGCTTCTTTTACATTTATTAAACAACTAAAGAATTTCAACAGATGTCTCAATTTAATTTATGAATCAGCTTGTTGAGATTAAAACCAAGTGTTGACTGATAATATTTTAGACTCATCCAATGTAATTATCAGAAGAATACTATAGGAAGATAGAATCCAATGTGCCCTGAAGTATGAATTGCTTTATCGAGTGTGTTATGTGATTTAATTATCCATTTTTTAGCAAATAAAAAAGTAGGGCAGGATATAAGGAATATAATACCCATAGCCAGAGAGAAACGGGCTGCCAGTTCCATGTATTCTTGGCACAATGCATAATATACCCCAGGTTTATACATTACAGAAGAGAACCACAGCATCTTCTCAAATGATTTTTGATGGGTAAAAGAGACTATAAAAGAAGTCACTTGGTAAACTATAGAACATTGTCTAAAGAATTATTTAATCATTGTCCAAAATTGGAGAGGCCTCTTGGATAACTTTTTTCTTCCAACAGAATTACTTGATTTCAATTAGATAACTCTAATTTATTTCAGTCTTTGTCACTAACTTACTTTAACCCTAAATCATTCACATATCTGAAAAATCAGTACATGGTACATGGATCAATGAACTAAGCACCAACTGGAAATACTTTCCCTTATTCTCCTCCTATCTTCTTGATTAGAAGACCCATATTCATCTCTGAATACTGATCTGAACCCATATTTCAATAGACCATGTTCAGAGATACACAGAAATTACACAACTCTGATTTCAGATCTCATGTAGCTATGATATATGCAGTAATGAAGAAGTCCAGGAGTGTGCATAAGAGAACATGAGAACAATTAGGTTCCAAAAGAAAGAAAAGTGCTGAGAGCAGCCGAGCTCCCTTTGTCATCTTGACTTTTTTTTTTCCTTCTGGTTTTCAGTATGGATTGATTTTTTAAAATTTATTTCTTTATTGGGCAATTAATGTTTTACATTCAACAGTAAATACAATAGTTTGTACATGCATAACATTCCCCAGTTTCCCATTTAACAATACAATGATTTTATTTTTTGTTATCAGAGTATTTCTCTAGAGTTTTTCATCTGTACAATAACACTACTTCCAGTAGAATCTTTTTCTTTATGTAAGAGAGTGGGAGATGTGTTGTGGGGGAGCAGGTGAGGAGTGGCTCAGTTATTAGAGTGCTGTATTTAAAAGTATTGGGTCATGAGTCTGATCGCTGGCATCATGTACCATTACTATTCTCTCTCTCTCTCTCTCCCTCTCCCTCTCCCTCTCCCTCTCTCTCTCTCATTAATGAATCAATAAATTCTTACAAAGGTAAAACAAAAGCAGAGAAAAGGAGAGATGCAAAAGCACTACTCCACTACTTCTTAATCTTCCACTTGTGCATAGTCAAGCATGCTCTCTACCTAATAAGATACTTCTGGCCACTATGGTGGATAGTTTAAAATCAGAACATAGTATATTCAATCATTTCTTTTTTTTTTCTTCCTTTTCTCAGACCCCCGTATGGTTTGGTAACACCTCCTCTAACCAAGTATGAAATGACAGAGGTGTAGAAGTTCCCAGATGCTCCCATGGCAAGGACCCATGCAGCCAGCCACTGCACTGCATGTGTACTTGCAAATAGAATGCCCTTGAGAAATTAAGACTTACTTTCATATCACCATTATAAACACAGTGTACAGCTACTTCATTCATTTATGTGTTGTAATCAGAAAGGACTTACAGTGAAATGGCTTACAGAAGCTCACCATATTTCTTGATAATGATGTTATGTCACCATGTACAGGAAACACTTTGCAGGTCAAATTCATGTATTCAGCAATGTGTGAGAAAGGCAAATAGAAAAGTAGAGGGGGTAAATACTGCCTGAGATAAAGCCAGGGTTTACTTTGCAGTACGACAGGGTAAGTGTAGACATGGTTGTATTTCTCAAAGTTCTTAAATTCTGATGGCTACTAGGTGCTTGCCTCAGGTGTTACTTCACCTAACTTCACTCTCTCTTCCTACCCACTCCCTTCTAAGAGACTGGAAGCCATATTCTTTCACATCTCTGGATCCTTCTATTTCTGAATACCTATATAGTGTAGAGGTTTCTCAGCAATTGTACTTGAGCATTGCTTTCATTTTCAGATGACTGACTTCAAATAATAGTTATTCCACGCTTTCAAAAAAAATAAATAAATAGAATGATAAAGATATCATAATTTGGCATCATCTTGGCTGGGTTACCAGTCAGCCTCCAAGATAGATCTAGAAAACTAGATCTATCTAGTTAGACCGCATTATCTAGTAACTGAGCCACTTCTCACCTGCTCCCCCACACCACACCTCCCACTCTCTTACATAAAGGAAAAGATTCCACTGAAAGTAATGTTATTGTACAGATGAAAAACTCCAGAAAAATACTCTGATAACAAAAAATAGTCAATCCATACTGAAAACCAGTTAGAAAACTAGATAGATTAGAACATTTCTCAACTTCCCAGTATCTCAGTATGTACGTCTGTTAAGAGAAGAGGATACAAAAGCCCCTACTTTAGAGGAATACAGTGAAATTCTTCATACATATGACTTTCAGCATAATACTAGTCACGTCAACTGATCAAAGGAAAAATGCCAGAATTTATTATTTTTCACTGCAGCGTTTGCTATGTTTCAAATGCTGGTAATAATATATTTTTTAAAAGATTCCTATTTTTCATCAAAGAATTATTTCATATTGGACACATTACTTTACCACCCTATTGTTCCAAAGGAACAAATAGCTAAAAACTCAAAAAGAGAAGACATTTCCAGGTGTCTTAAAAAACATCTCAAACATAATCAATTTGTTTAAACTATTTATACAAAACTTTACCAAACTCAGCCTTATCCTCAGTCTCTCAGCAAAGAATATAGAATCCCAGACTGTGTTGAACTAATGAACACACAGTTTGCTTACTAATTTGGGGTTCAGGAAGCTGAAACTTGAAAGACATAAAAAGAGTGATTATATATACTGTTTAGTTCGGCAGGTAGGAAAACAGACAAAAAAGCAAGATAAAACAGCAACTTTGCAGTGAGGAGCAAATTCCAAGTAGAGACAAATAAGTCACAAAATCATAAGTAAACAACCTCTCATAGATATAACAATGGCAGCAGTGGGGGTTGAAATGTCTCTTTTTAATGCAATAATTTGGTGTAGATGAAGTCACTGGGCTTAAAAAAGAACACAAGATGGACTGCAGGGATGCACAGATGGCGGGCACCAAACTAGCGAAGACCCAGCCCCATGCAGCCACTTCTTTGAAAGGCCGCAGTCACCTCACACAAAGGCTGATCAGATATGTCAGAGAAAAGAGCAGGAGGCAGCTGGAGAAGCTGAGATTAATGAGGAAACACAAAATGAGAAAGAGCAACAACTGGAAACCCTTGTGGTGACATCAGGAACAGAGCCAGAGAAGACAACCTTGTTATCACATCTGTTCAGTCATTATAATTAAATGGTAATGTGCTTCTCTTGTTGGGTTGCCAGGGTGAAATTCCAAGTGGGGGAGCCCTTCCCTTCTCACCCAGACCCCCAGCCACTGCCCTCCTCATTGAAGCTGAGGAATTGTTGCAGTGCTAATAGGCTGGGTGTCTAGAGCAAGTGTTAATTTTGGATTACATCTGAGTGGAAATGAGATGAAAGTCTGGGGAATGCTTTGCCTTCACTCAGATGTTTCATTTCCACTTACTAGCACTGTGGAATACCTAGGGAGATGTTCTCATTCCAATTTGGAAGATTTCATAAGCCTCCAAACTTTTAGGTATTGATCCAAGCTCTTGAGCTTTGGAAACATATACAGCAGCTCAGTAGGGAGGATCTGAAAGCTCCTGAGGAAAGAATACAGCTGGAGTGAATGCAGGTTCCATCCAAGGAGGCCTGCTCACCACTTTTGCCAAAACTTGTTCTACCCAACCTAGAAGCCCTTTAGAGACACTCAGAACTATTAGTTCCAACTGGCTCTGTGCTGAAGAAATACTCTGGTGTCCATCTTAAAAGTAGGGCAGCTGCCTGGGGTTTGTTTGTTTATTTGATCTTTCTTCTTTTCTTCTTTCCTTTGTTTCTTTCTTTCATTCTCTCTCTCCTTCCTTTCCTTTCTTTTCGTTACTGGAGGGGATTAATCTTTCTTTCTTATTTGGTTCTTTCTTTCCATCCTTTTTCATTTCAAAACCAACATCTTCAAGCCCAAATGTGCCTCTTCATAATTATGCCATTTTCATGTATTCTGATAGTGGAGGTCAGTGTTACTCTGAATTTTGCTAGGCTCTCTTTTTTCACTTGGTTATGAATATCTCACACTTTTGTTTGATTTGTGACAGGGTCATTTGCAGGGAGAATGTCAGTACTCATATTTCCACCAACATAAAGGTAAGGTAGCTATACCTGCAGGAAAAGGCCTCTGTCTATCATCTTTGGAATCTGAGCTAAATAGCAGTTGTTTGTGAAGCCTCCTGAAGGAGGTTTTGAAAAACAAAGCACTTCACTCAGTGAGAGCAGGGAGGGTACAGAGTGACACTATGCTCATACATTATTCAACTCAGCTTCATCCAGTGAGTATCTGGTTATCATAATGCCCTAGTGTCTGGGTATAACATGGTTATATTTTCAGGGCAAGAAATAAATATAATTGAACCTAAGAGAGATTTAACTAAGAAGTAATATTTGCCTTTTATTTTACATGTTGGGGTAATCACCAAGTTATTATTTGGAGAATAGAGGATCTATTGGGGAAGTTTCCCTTGTAATAATAATAAAAAAAAAAACATGCTGGGAGTCGGGCTGTAGCACAGCGGGTTAAGCGCAGGTGGCGCAAAGCACAAGGACCAGCATAAGGATCCCAGTTCGAACCCCGGCTCCCCACCTGCAGGGGAGTTGCTTCACAGGCGGTGAAGCAGGTCTGCAGGTGTCTATTTTTCTCTCCTCCTCTCTGTCTTCCCCTCCTCTCTCCATTTCTCTCTGTCCTATCCAACAATGACAACAACTGTTGTTGCGGTGGTCTGGTGTCGGGCTGCACCGCGGAGAAGAGAGCGGACATCCAGAGCAAAGGGGTACACAAATCTTTATTATAGGATGGGAGGGAGGTTTGGTTCAGACCACGTGGAGCCAGCCAGCAATGGCCGACCAGGGGGGGGAGAGCAGGGAGCGAGACCTCAGAGAGGGAGAGCCGAGAGCCCAGAGAGAGAGAGGGGAGGGGTGAGGGGGCTTTTTATTGGGCGACAACCAGGGGTGCCGTGTAGGGCCAGGATTGGTTGAAAGGGGGCACTCTAGGATTTTGCGGGGCATAGAAAAACCTGGGGGCGGAGTTATTATCAGAATAACTCCTCAGCAACAAACAATAATAATAACTACAACAATAAAACAACAAGGGCAACAAAAGGGAATAAATAAATAAAATAAATATTAAAAAAAAACGAAAAAAAACATGCTAACAACTTAGTGAGAATTCTTTATTCACTCCAAATAACAAGCAATCAAGTGGCACGAGATGCCTTACATGCTATCTTCCAGCCTACATTTAGAGATACTTTCCTTTTAGAGGCACAGTGAAATCACAGCTATCCAGACTCGATCCAGAAACACAGCAAGTGCTCAATAAATGTTGGCTATATTGAGTGGTGAGTGCTTCCAATTTAAATTCTTTATATCCCATCTCCATTTCCCACTTTACTTTTATTTTAATGCCCTCTTCAGAAGGGGCAAAGCTACTCTTAACAAAAGTGAAATAAAAAACTATATCACTGACAGACACCATTATAGACACTCACCAAATGCACTCCCTCTATCTTGGCACAAGTGTTTCAATGTCCTCTATCTCAATGTAGTCAGGAAATATATAAAGAAATCAGACTTACTTACAGACTGACATGACTGTAAAAGCAGGTGGGTCTTCTCTCCTTCACTGGTGAGTTTACAGGTCATGTGTTGAAGCTGACAGTGGCAAAAGATAAAAGGATCTTGAGTTCCTAATTAACCATGTGAGGTAGAATCCCATGTTTACTCTTTCCCTGCTGATCATAAGTAACGAATAAGAATCCATATGTTAACCCACTGATTAGAGTTAGGGTTAGTTACCCTAGGGTTAAAATTGATACTTTGAGATGGAAGTGTAATAAGGTGACATGCAACCTAACAGAGGCTGCAAAGATGGTCTATGTTTTACAACCATGACACACAGAATAACCCAGGAGGATGATATTTTACTTGTGTCTACAGACCTAAGTAAAACAGCTGGAATGAAAGTAAGATATTAGTGTGTTGTTTCAAGAGCACTGTCACTTTTCCATAGATAGGCTTCTCTTTATGACTCAAGTTAAATGCATAAAAATACAAAATATTTTTGCTGCTGGGTGTCCACATTACAAACTAATATGAGCTTACAATCCTATGGGTAGTAAAGGATGGAGGAAAAGGTACAATTCATTTAAGATGGACAGATGGGTTGAGATATAGCAGTGAAGGTTTGGAGAATTCTTTTATAATTGTCCATTCAAGTGTCTCTTCCTCAGTAAGGAGCCCTTTTGATGTTAGGATCACAGGTATAGATTCTGAAGGCATCTCAACTGATGCTAAATTTATAACATATTACAGAGGTGTGTTGCCAGACCACAGACTATATATATATATATATATATATATATATATATATATATATATATATATATATATGCATATACACATTAATTTGGATGGGGTTTCTCATGCAGTCAGTTTTTCATCAATTCTTGTCTTTCTCATGTCTATTCATATTGATGACATCAGTGCCTACATTTGCATTACTAGAGTGTCACTCAATCTCAATGCACCCCCCCCCCCCAGTTTTCACCAGCCAGAGTCGTTATGGTGATAGTGTCAATGCACCTGATGTTAATCTTTAAAGATCATTATTACTATAGCAGTATGTGTAAAGCACGTGTTTGCCGTAAGTGTTGAATTTGCCTTAAACATAACAAAATGACAGGATATTTTCAAGAGCCTGCTATGTTGCAAATATATATTATAGCTCAAGTTACAGAAAAAAACTTTAGGCAGGTATTAATAATTCTATACTGGGTATGACAAAATTGAAACTCCGAGAACCTAATTTGTTCAAGGTCACACAACTAATAATACTATAAAAGTTGGAACTAAGATCTATTCTAGGTTTATTTATTTATTTATTTATTTTTCCTCCAGGGTTATTGCTGGGCTCGGTGCCTGCACTATGTATGAATCCACCACTCCTGGAGGCCATTTTCCCCTCTTTTGTTGCCCTTGTTGTTGTAACCTTGTTGTGGTTATTATTATTGCCATTGTTGATGTTGTTCGTTGTTGGATAGGACAGAGAGAAATGGAGAGAGGAGGGGAAGACAGAGAGGGGGAGAGAAAGATAGATACCTGCAGACCTGCTCCACCACCTGTGAAGCGACTCCCCTGCAGGTGGGGATCCGGGGGCTCGAACCGGTATCCTTACGCCGTATTCTAGGTTTATTTAATCAGTAAATTTCGTTCTACTCTAATACCTGCCTCTGTAGTGAGTTCTCATTTGGCTTAAAATGAAAGAACACAAATCAATGTTGATAAGAAAAGTGCATCATGAAATGCTCCAAATTAAATGGCAAAATGATAAAGACAGCATTATTAATACTAACTTTAAAATATGCTGTTAAAATTACCAATCTCTTTTATAACAGTATAGCAATATCAGAATAAAATATTTATAAATTTTAGTTATCACAATATATTATTATTATCATTTATCATTGAGGTTTTACCACTCTGCACCAAGTATTTCAGACAGAGAGAGGCAGAGATGAAAGCAAGATCTGGGCACAGGAGAGACTTCCGGAGGCGGGGCTACGAGCAGCATCAGATTTGTTTCTCTCCTCTGCTGGATCAACTAGGAATACCAAAGAAGGCCACCTGGAACTGAAACAAGACAGGACTAGAATGACTTCAGGAACCCACCAAATCACCGGTGAGTGCAAACACATATGGCTGGTGGTCAGAGAGGAGCCTAGGGAGAGATTAAATGGCTGGTAACAGTCCGACAGTTTATCAGTTGAGACATCACCTCCAATCTGTTCCACCAACAGGGGACAGCTGAAGGGAGCAGAGGACTCCCCTGAGACTCACCAAATACAACTCTGAGTCTCCATTGATACTGCCCTCAGAATCTGGAACAGCAGCAGAGAGGTCCTAGGCATTCACCAGTGGATAGAGATCTAACCAGGAAACTGAAGAGAAGACCTATACCTAAGTGGCATAGTGGTGGGGCTCTGAAAGTCTCTTTGCATAACAACTGGATTATCTCTGCCACACCCAGCCAGCTTTTTCTCTTGGTCAGGAGTAAGTGATTAAGCTAAAAAGCCAACTTATAGTTTAAAAACTGTCAAGCTCCCACAGCCTACAGGGAAGAAAAAGCACAAAAGAGACTTTTAAGCCACTGAACTCCAAATCAGGGATTAAAATAATATAGAAACAACTGTTAACTTCCAAAACTGTGAACCCTTTAATTACCTTACTTAGACACAAGTCAATCCAGGCAATAGTGATCAGTAATTGGAAAAGAACTAAGAGAGGAAACTCATAACATAATATATAAAATGCTTAAACCAACAAGAGGAAATATTGGAGAAATGAACAAGGACAAGAGTCCAGCTAAAAGCCCCCCAAAGGTTGAAGCAAAAATAATGTCGTCAACATCCAAAGACTAGTTAAGGAAATAATCACAGGAGTTAGTAAAGAGATTGAAAGAATTGTCATCAGAAATACAGAAACAACAAAAGAGACTCTGGAAGAAAACACTAATTATCTCAAGGTTATTAGAGAGCTGAAAGCTGAAATAGCGGAGCTAAGATCACAACTATCTGAACAAGTGAAAATACTATCAGAAGAGGGTAACAAAATAGTTGAACTCTAGAAAAGAGTAGAGGAGAGAGAGAATAGAATCAGTGAGGCTGAAGACAGAACTAGCAAGATTGAGGATGAATTAGAGACAACTAAAAAAGAAGAGGTCTCAAAAAGAGATTAAGAGATACTGAAAACAACAACAGAGACCTATGGGATGACTTCAAAAGAAACAATATACGCATTATTGGCTTATAAGAGGAAAAAAGAGGGGGAGAGGAAGAAAGCATTCTTTAGGCCATAATAGCTAAAAACTTCTCTAGTCTAGACAACATAAAATACATGAAGGCTCAAGAAGCCCAGAGGGTCCCAAATAGAACTAACCCAGACTTAAAGACACCAAGACACATCATATTTAGAATGGAAAGGAATAAGGATAAAGAAAGGATCCTGAAGGCTGCAAGAGAAAAACAAAGTCACCTACAGAGGAAAACCCGTAAGATTAGCAGCAGACTTCTCCACACAAACACTACAAGCCAGAAGAGAATGACAAGATATCTATTGAGTACACAATGAGAAATGCTTTCAACCAAGAATACTGTATCCTGCTAGACTGTCATTCAGACTAGATGGAGGCATCAAAACCTTCTCAGACAAGCAACAGTTAAAGGAATCAACTATCACCAAGCCTGCCCTGAAAGAAGTTCTGAAATGTCTTCTATAAACAGTCAGAAAACCATAAATAGGCCATATAACAGAACACTCTAAAACTCTACAAGAATGGTGCTAAAATATATTTAATCTTTGATATGAATAAATGTCAATGGCCTATTAAAAGACACAAAATAGGAAGATACATCAGAAAATACAACCCAACAATATGCATTCTACAGGAAACCCACCTAACTAAACAATACAAACACAGACTCAAAGGAAAAGGATGGAAAATTGATACAGGCCAATGACCTACAAAAAAGGGCAGGAACAGCTATTCTCAAATCTGACATGAGAGACTTTAAAATAGATAAGATTAAAAATGATAGGAATGGACACTACTTAATGCTCAGAGGATCAGTCAATCAAGAGGATTTAACAATTATTAACATCTATGCACCCAATGAGAAGCATTCTAAATACATCAAACATCTACTGAAAGAGCTACAGCAATATATTAACAGCAACATAGTCATAGTAGGGAACTTCAACACCCCACTCTCCCAACTTGACAGATCATCCAGGAAGAAAATCAATGAAGACATAGGGAGCTAAATGAGGAGATAGATAAACTACAACTATTGGACATTTTCAGAATCATTCATCCCAAGAAACTGGAATACACATTTTACTAAAGTCCACATGGGTCATTCTCAAGGATACACCATAAATTAGGACATAAAGACAGCATCAGCAAAGTCAAGAGCACTGAAATCATCCCAAGCACCTTCTCAGACCACAGTAGAATTAAACTAACACAAAACAATCAACAAATGATTAGTAATAGTCCCAAAATGTGGAAGCTCAACAGTACACTCCTTAACAACTACTGTGTCAAAGAGGAAATAAAGGAAGAAATCAAAATGTTTCAAGAGTTCATTGAAAAGGAAGACACAAGCTATCATAATATTTGGGACACAGCTAAGGCAGTACTGAGAGGGAAGTTCATAGCCATACAAGTACACATTAAGAAACAAGAAAAAGCACAAATAAACAGCATGATTGCACATCTTAAAGACCTAGAAGAAGAAGAACAAAGGAACCCTAAAGCAACCAGAAGGACAGAAATCACTAAAGTTAAGGCAGAAATCAATAACATTGAAAATAAGAAAACCATACAAAATATCAACGAAAGTAAATGTTGGTTCTTCAAAAGAGTGAACAAAATCAACAAACCTTTAGCCAGACTCACAAAACAAAAAAGGGAGAAGACCCAAATAAATGGGATAATAAATGAAAGAGGAGATACCACAACAGACACCGCAGAAATTCAACATATACTGTGAGGCATCTATGAACAATTCTATGCCAACAAGCTAGAGAACCTGGAAGAAATGGACGATTTCATAGAAACCTACCAACTTCCAAAATTAAGTAAAAAGTAACTAGATAACATGAACAGGCCCATCACAGCTAATGAAATTGAAACAGTTATCAAAAATCTCTCCAAAAATAAAAGTCCTGGACCAGTTGGTTTCACAAATGAATTCTACAAAACCTTCAAAGTAGAACTAATACTTCTACTTTTAAAAGTCTTCCAGAAGATAGAAGACACTGGAATACTCCCTTCCTGCTTCTATGAAGCCAACATCACTCTGATACCAAAACCAGACAGGGACACAACCAAAAACTACAGACCAATATCTCTGATTAATATAGATGCTAAAATATTGAACAAAATTCTAGCCAACTAGATAAAGCAATATATTAAAAAGATTGCTCATCATGACCAAGTGGGGTTTATCCCATAGATGCAAGGTTCGTTAAATATATATAAATTAATCAATGTGATCCACCACATCAACAAAAGCAAGACCAAAAACAACATGGTCATATCAATAGATGCAGAGAAAGCCTTTGACAAAATACAACATCCTTTTATGATCAAAACACTGCAAAAAATGGGAATTGATGAAAAATTCCTGAAGATAGTAGAGTCTATATATAGCAAACCTACAGCCAACATCATACTCAATGGTGAAAAACTGGAAGCATTTCCACTCAGATCAGGTACTAGACAGGGCTGCCCACTATCACCATTACTATTTAACACAGTGTTGGAAGTTTTTGCCATAGCAATCAGGCAGGAGCAAGGAATTCAAGGGATACAGATTGGAAGAGAAGTCAGACTCTCCTTATTTGCAGATGACATGATAGTATGCATAGAAAAACCTAAGGAATCCAGCAAGATGTTTGGAAATCATCAGGCAATACAGTAAGGTGTCAGGCTACAAAATAAGCATTCAAAAGTCAGTGGCATTCATCTATGCAAATAGTAAGCTAGAAGGAATTGAAATTCAGAAATCAATTCCTTTTACTATAGCAACTAAAACAATAAATATCTAGAAGTAAACCTAACCAAAGAAGTGAAAGACTTGTATACTGAAAATTATGAGTCACTACTCAAGGAAATTGAAAAAGACACAAAGAAGTGGAAAGATATTCCATGTTCATGGGTTGGTAGAATTAACATCATCAAAATGAATATAATACCCAGAGCCATCTACAAATTTAATGCTATCCCCATCAAGATCCCAACCACATTTTTTAGGAGAATAGAACAAATGCTACAAATGTTTATCTTGAACCAGAAAAGACCTAGAATTGCCAAAACAGTCTTGAGAAAAAAGAACAGAATCAGAGGCATCACACTCCCAGATCTCAAACTGTATTATAGAGCCATTGTCATCAAAACTGCTTGGTACTGGAACATGAATAGACACACTGACCAGTGGAATAGAATTGAGAGCCCATAAGTGTGCCCCCACACCTATGGATATCTAATCTTTGACAAAGGGGCTCAGACTATTAAATGGGGAAAGCAGAGTCTCTTCAACAAATGGTGTTGGAAACAATGGGTTGAAACATGCAGAAGAATGAAATTGAACCACTGTATTTCACCAAATACAAAAGTAAATTCCAAGTGGATCAAGGACTTGGATGTTAGACCACAAACTATCAGATACTTAGAGGAAAATATTGGCCGAACTGTTTTCCACATAAATTTTAAAGATATCTTCAATGAAACAAATCCAATTACAAAGAAGATTAAGGCAAGCATAACCCTATGGGACTACATCAAATTAAAATCTTCTCCACAGCTAGAGAAACTACTACCCAAACCAAGAGACCCCTCACAGAATGGGAGAATATCTTTAAACGCCATACATCAGACAAGAGGCTAATAACCAACATATACAAAGAACTTGCAAATCTCAACAATAAGACAACAAATAACCCCATCCAAAAATGGGGGGGGGGGACATGGACAGAATATTCACCACAGAAGAGATCCAAAAGGCCTAGAAACACATGTAAAAATGTTCCAAGTCTCTGATTGTCAGAGAAATGCAAACAAAGACAGCAATGAGATATCACTTCACTCCTGTGAGAATGTCATACATCAGAAAAGGTTAACAGCAGCAAATGCCAGAGAGCTTGTGGGGTCAAAGGAACCCTCCTACACTGCTGGTGGGAATGTAAATTGGTCCAACCTCTGTGGAGAAGAGTCTGGAGAACTCTCAGAAGCCGAGAAATGGACCTACCCTATGATCATGCAATTCCTCTCCTGGGGATATATCCTAAGGAACCTAACACACCCATATAAAAATATCTGTGTACACATATGTTCTTGGCAGCACAATTTGTAATAGCCAAAACCTGGAAGCAAACCTAGGTGTCTAACAACAGATGAGTGGCTGAGCAAGTTGTGGTATTTATATACAATGGAATACTACTGAGCTATAAAAAATGGTGACTTCACCATTTTCATCCGATCTTTATGGACCTTGAAAAATTCATGTTAAGTGAAATAAGTCAGAAACAGAAGGATGAGTATGGGATGATCTCACTCTCAGGCAGAAGTTGAAAAATAAGATCAGAAAAGAAAACACAAGTAGAACCTGAACTGGAATTGGCATATTGCACCAAAGTAAGACTCTGGGGTGTGTGTGTGTGGTGGGGGGAAGTACAGGTCCTAAATGGATGACAGAGGACGTAGTGAGTATTGTACTATTATATGGAAAACAGGGAAATGTTATGCATGTACAAACTATTGAACTGCTGTATTTACTGTTAAATGTAAAACATTAATTCCCCAATAAAGAAATGTTTAATAAGGCAAATCAGTGTGGTAGATTAAAAAAAAAGAATCTGGGGACAGGAAGTTGGCATCTGGGTAAGCACACATGTTACCCTGCACAAGAAGAGGGATTCTAACTAACTCCACTTTTCACCTTCAGGGAGAATGTTTCATGAGCAGAAGCAAGTGCTACAACTGTCATTCTGTTTCTCTGTTGTCACTCTATCTCCTTCCTCTCAGTTTCTCTCTGTGCTGTCAAAGAAAAGAGGGAGTAGTGTATTCATGGTGCAGGCACCAATTTCCAGTAATAAACCTGGCAGCAAAAACAAACAAAAAATAAACAATAAAAGACACCAAAACACCAAATTTCCCTCAGGATCCTGTTTGTGTGTCTGTCAGTGCAGATGAACTATGTAACCAGTACTATTTCCCATTTTATCAATATGATACTAACTGGAAACACTGAATATTTGAAATGTTTAGCAATTAACAAAATGTCTTTCTTCTTTTCTTATTGCACTCAGAGTTTGTATGAACCCAAACTGGTGTATCTAGGCAGTCTGCTAGGGCAGGTCCAGATTCATTAGCAGATGCACATGTATGCAGTCACCTCTCAACCTGAAGTAATGAGCCAGGTACATATCATCTAGATGTGAATATAGACATATCTGTGACCCCCCCCCCCATCCAGTGATCTGTCCAAAGTAACTGCAACACTGTTTCTTAGCTACAATGTTTTTCTACTCTTTGGAAGATGTAGCAGACAGATGGGCTTGATACTGGATTTTAAAATCCAAAATCCCTCGAACTTTGCAGTCTTTTTTGTTTTCTTCCCCAGTGTTGCAGGCCACTTTCTGAGGTGTTTCTGAAGGGAGGATGGAAAACATACGCTATGCCACACCTGAGGAAGATGGTCCATATTGGGGCAGCTTGGAACATTCCTACTCATGACCACAGAATCTGAGCTCAGATCTACAGGGATGCAGAGGTCACATAGGCTCCTAAGCTAAATATGGGCCCCAGATTACATCAAATCTATGGGGTTTACAGTAAATAATATTTATACCCCTTTCCCATATAAGGGAGCTACTCTTCCCTGATCCAGCTTTCTGTTCATTTTCCAGCCATGACATCATCTCCCTAGACAATAACATGGATCCACTTCCTTATCAGATTTCAGGCTCGGGGAAAAAAAAAATACTAGGATAGCCACAGCCCTTTTGGAATATAACTAAAATATGCCTACTATCTACAAAATGAAGTACCCCTAACTCTTCATCTGCACTATTCCAGCCTTTAGGTTCATGATTGGTCAATAATTTGTTTGGCTTTGTATGTTAACTCTCTTTTCAGCCACCAGGTTCCAGATGATGCCGACCAGACTTCCCTGGACAGACGATCCCACCGATGTATCCTAGAGCTCTGCTTCCCCAGAGCTCCACCCTACTAGGAAAGAAACAGGCTGGGAGTATGGATCAATCATCAACACCCATGTTCAGCGGGGAAGCAATTACAGAAGCCAGACCTTCAACCTTCTGCATCCCACAATGTCCTTGGGTCCATACTCCCAGAGGGATAAAGAATAGGAAATATGAGAGGGGGAAAATCAATTCTCCTGGAACCCTTGGATAGGGCCCACTTTCCCGTATGCATCTCCCAATCCAAACCAAATAATATTGCATCCGTCGATCACAACCTAACCAAAGCAACGATTGCCACCTCAACATGCTTCACCTCAGACTGTATCCAGAGACTTCACGTGTGGAATGACAACCCTTCAACTTCATTACTCAGGTGAGACCTTTCCTTTTATAGTACACTCTAATTTCATCTCAGGTAGTTCACTTTCTAACAAAGTCCCATAATCTAGATATACACCAGTTTCTGTGAGAGAGAGCTTATGTGCACACGTATCCATAAACTACTGCAAAATATATACCTGAAAGCAGAAGTACACTAGAGTTTGCAGTGAGTACCTCCCTAACACTTCCTCTCCACTATTCCAAGCCTGGGATCCATGATTGCTCAACAAATTGTTTGGCTTCATATGTTAACTCTCTTTTCAATCACCAGGTTCCAGATGCCACCAGGATGCTGGCTAGGCTTCCCTGGATTGAAGACTCCACCAATGTGTCATGGAGCTCAGCTTCCCCAGAGACACACCCTACTAGGGAAAGAGAGAGGCAGACTGGGAGTATGGACCGACCAGTCAACGCCCATGTTCAGCGGGGAAGCAATTACAGAAGCCAGACCTTCTACCTTCTGCAACCCTCAATGACCCTGGGTCCATGCTCCCAGAGAGATAGAGAATGGGAAAGCTATCAGGAGATTGGGTGGTGGGAATTGTGTGGAGTTGTACCCCTCCTACCTTATGGTTTTGTTAATTAATCCTTTCTTAAATTAAAAAAAAAAAAAAGAATAGGAAATCTTTCAGGGGAGAGGATGGGATAGAGTTCTGGTGGTGGGAATTGTGTGGAGTTGTACCCCTCTTATCCTATGCTTTTGTCAATGTTTCCTTTTTATTAATAAAATTAAAAAGGGAAAAAAGTAAATAGCAATGGAAAACATTATTAGCTATATTTATTTTAGGTGGTATTTTGAGCTGTTAAAACTCTATGCAAAATTTTTGGGAAGATGTAGTAAGTCAGCATTCCATTAATAATTAATTCAATAAAATGAAGTTTACTGGTGGGCAAAGAAAAGTAGAAATACTGTTAGGTCAGTCAGAGCACTTTCCAGACCTTCAAGTGGCAACATAAACACAGTCCTTTTTTTTTTTTTTTCCAAATGTACAGAAGCCCTCACTTTTTACTATGTGAAAGAAATAATTGCATGCAGTTTCAAACTACCCTGAAATTCATTTTTTATTTTAATCCCAGGTGTCTTTGAAGAATATACAGGTAAAGAAAAGGATTTTCATGTCTAGGTGCTCACAAAATACCTTTAATGATTCCTCCCAAATGCAAGATATTTTCTCAAACATCTTTCAAGCCCAAACATGTCCCAGTTTCCCAAATTACCCAGGAATGATTCTTTTGTTAGCTCTTTCTTGATCATGTACATTAAAGGCAAAAAGATAAAACAAGCTCTCAAGCATAGCATAGTAGATAATTATATTTTGAAGGTACTTCAGTTACATTATTTTAGCATCTGTGTAATTAAACCAAAGTGTGATTCTCAATTAGCAGGGTTTCCTTTTGTCTCCTGGATGTAATATCTTCATGGATAGGAAATCATTTTTCCTCTTTGAGTAGCTATATTTATGGCCATTAAACCAGGAGAAGTGTGGTGTGAGGCTTTAATGAAGAAGTCCATTCGTGAGGCAGTGAAGCTGAGGGGAAACTTCGAGGTTGCCTATCAACCCCTGCTGAGCACTGCAAAGTAATAACGCTTTCTGGGGAGAGACTGACAGCAAATAGCAAAGGTGTGAAATGAGAGATGAGATTTTCTTTGGAGCCTGTCCAGATTTTGCTACTCTCCTAACCTGCATCTTTGCCCCCACTAGCTTTTCCCCATCTGTAGAGGCGACCAGGCCAGCCATCAATGCTATTTCCCAAGAGCGTCCCCGATGATTAAACACCTGTGGCAAACAGTGCCTCCCGAGTTCCCACCATGTTTGGCTGAAACTTCCTTTCAGCTGTGGCAGAAAATTAGTTTAAATGTTGATGCTAACCAACAGATATGCCATGTTTATAGAATACATAACACTGCATTCTGATCATCTTGTCTTAGTCTCTCTAATACGTGTGGTTTTTATTGGGAAGTGAATGCATTCTGAAAATACTTTTTCACTCACTAATTGTTTTTGAAGGAGCTGAAAAAAAGTTGGAGGTGGGGCTTATGCAAAATATTAGTGTATTGAGTTCAGAGCATTATAGCTCCCAAACTTGTCAGTAACTAAATAGTTATTCTGCAGGGCAGGCAGGTGATTTGATTGCACCTATAATATATTCTTTCTTATTTTGGTGAAAGGAATGCAGGGATCAACATTCTTGAAGCTTGATATGAATAATGCTGTGTGAATTCTGAACTGGAAAAGAAGAGTCGGAAAATGATTCCATTTCAGCTTGTTTTCCGAATGTAGTCTTGTATTCCTCCCTCTGTGAATGAGCTCTAAGAAGTGACTTACAAAATTTTGCAAAGAATTTTTCATAGAATACTAATCTCTCGATATACAATGTTAAAATAAATCCCCTGTGAAAATAACTTAGAGAAACACAGAGATGATTCACAAAGGATTTTTATATTAAAGACAGAAAATTGAGAAATCCAATCTATTTAACAATTTAAGCCAATCTTTTCAAGCTTCTCTAAAACTCAGAAATAGATATCAACACACACATGTAGACACACACACACAAACTTTTGATTGAATAAAACCTTTGATACTTCTTAAATTTTATAAAGTATGATGTCCTTGAAATCAGAATTTATAAATATTAGTGAAAATAAATATTTGTGAAAATAAAACAATATCGATTGAATTATTAACACTACCATAGCAATCTTTTTTCAGATTATTCCCCAACTGGTGTGAAATGAAAAGGTGTGTCAGATAAAGGTGAGTGGTTACCATTTTGAATCCTAAACAGAACGAATTAGAGGCAGAGTCTGACAGACATATGATGAAAATAGTAGTAAAAACAATTGTAAAAATACAGCCCATGTGGAAAGATAGCTGGAAAAATAGAAATATAGCCAAAATATTCTCCAAGGGACTTCTTTGCTTTTAATTTTAAAAAATTTAATTACCTTTATTTATTTTTGGGTAGAGACAGCCAGACATCAAGAAGGAAGTGGGAGATACAGGAGAAAGACAGAAAGACACCTGCAAGACTGCTTTACCACTTGCAAAGCTTTCTCCTTGTAGGTGGGGACCAAGGGCTCAAATCCAGGTCCTTGCACACTGTAATATGTGCACCCAAGCAGGTGCGCCACTACCCAGCCCCCTCCAGGTAACTTCTTTTTAAAAAAAAATATTTATTTATGTATTCCCTTTTGTTGCCCTTGTTGTTTTTATTTTTGTAGTTATTATTGATGTTGCTGTTGTTGGATAGGACAGAGAGAAATGGAGAGAGGAGGGGAAAACAGAGAGGGGGAGAGAAAGACTGACACCTGCAGACCTGCTTCACCACCTGTGAAGCGACTCCCCTGCAGGTGGGGAGCCAGAGCTTGAACCAGGATCCTTACGCTGGTCCTTGCACTTTGCACCACATACACTTAACCCGCTGCGCTTAACCCAGTTCTCTCCGGGTAACTTCTTATTCCATGCACTTGGCCTACTTTTTCTGGTTCTTTTACTTCATTCTTCCTTTTTATTTAGTCAAAGAATAATTATTGACCAACTACTATGCTCCAGGTATTGAGCTTATTATTTGCATGGAAAACAAATTAAAATCTCTCCTTTTCAGGTATGAATCAACCTGCCAGCATCCATGTCCAGTGGAGAAGCAATTACAGAAGTCAGATCTTCCACCATCTGCATTCCATAAAGAATTTTAGGGAAGATTCGGGCCAGGTGATGGGGCACTTAGTTGAGAACACGTTACAATGTGCAGGGACTCAAGTTGGAGGCCCTGGTTCTTATCTACAAGGGGAAGGTTTTGCAAGTGATGAAGCAGTGCTGCAGGTGTCTCTCTGCCTCTTTCTTCCCCTTCCCTCTTGACTTTTGGCTGTCTCTATCCAATAAATAAAAATAATTTTAAAAAATTAAAAGAAGAATAGGAAAGCTCCCAATGAAGGGAATGAGACATGGAATTCTGGTGGTGGGAACTATATGGAATTGTACCTCTTTTATCTTACAATCTTGTTATCATTATTAAATCACTAATAAAAATTAAACAATCTCTCCCTTTCACTCACAGAAAAAAAAGCCAAAAATAAAATATTGGGGCCAAGCAGTGGTACACCTGACTAAGGACACACACTGCAGTGCACAAGGACTCGAGTTCAAACCTCTGACCCTCAGAAAGCTTCTCAAGTGGTGAAGTACATCTCTCTCTCTCTCCCTCTCCCCTTTCAATTTCTCTCTGTCTCTATTCAATAATAAATTAAATTAAAAAAATAAAAAACAAAATTTTAGGGAGTCCGGTGGTAGCTCAGCGGTAAAGTGCATGTGGTACAAAGCACAAGGACTGGCGTAAGGATACCGGTTTGAGCCCCTGGCTCCCCAACTGCAGGGGAGTCACTTCACAGGTAGTCAAGCAGGTCTGCAGATGTCTGTCTTTCTCTCCCCCTCTCTGTCTTCCCTTCCTCTTTCCATTTCTCTCTGTCCTATCCAACAACGACAACATCAATAACAACAGCAGCAATAAAAACAAGGGCAACAAAAGGGAAAATAAATAAATATAATAAAAAAAAATCTTACCCAATTCTTCCTAGAACACTCTCATGTTCCAGAAAGTCAAATACTATTGAGGTAACTTAAAAAAAAACAAAAACAATATTCCCTTTTTTTGCTTTTGCTTCTTACCTAGCCATCTACTTCAAAATCCCTAATTTTCTCCTCTTTTAAAATGTTAATTCCTCAAACACAAAATGAATTGAAAAATGATTTTCATAGGAATTGATGATAAACTGTTGAATTATGTGCCTAGACTAAAAGTACAGAAAAATTATCCCTACGTTTATAAGAATTCTAAAAAGAATTAAGCAAACTGTTCAAGGAGGCTGAATTTGTTAATTCATTGGAATCTTCATTTACTAAAAAGATATTTATGAAGTCCCATTTCATAAACATTCTATGTTCTCCTCTCACAGATTTGGTTTGACCACCACTTACTCCTGAAAAGACATATAGTGAAGAATCATAGGTAGGTAGACCAGGTTTTGGCAGTCATAAGCTACCATTCTTTGCCTGAAAATAAAATTTCTTGCTTTGACTTTTCACCTCAACTCCCTTAGAACATTACCTTAATAACTTTGAAACCACTTGAAAGTTTAGCATTCATAGAATCCTCTAGTAGGAAAAACAGCCAGGCTGAGGAGTCCAAAAGCCTAATAAGCATAGACAGAGAGGGGAAGAGAGATAGTCACCTGCAGACCTGCTTCACCACTTGTGAAGCAACTCCCCTGCAGGTGTGGATCCAGGACTCGAACCAGAATCTTTACTCTGGTCCTCACACTTTGCACCACGTGCGCTTAACCCGCTGTGCTACCGCCCAACTCCCTCCAGGTAACTTCTTATTCCATGCACTTGGCCTACTTTTTCTGGTTCTTTTACTTCATTCTTCCTTTTTATTTAGTCAAAGAATAATTATATCTATTTATAATTCACATTTAGTAATAATTCATGGACAGATCAATATCGTTTAGAACAACCTATTCTCAGGAATCATAAATGGCATTAAGAAGTATAACTCTGAATTTACAAAGTAAAATTTCACTTGGAGATATAAGAAAGTGAAAAATGAATAGTGTGTAAACAAATAGAAAAGTGCCCTAGTCCAGCACTCTGGAGCAGACCCAAAATCTGCTTAACACACACACACACTGAGACTTCAATGTTCGGGGTATGGGGGGGTCAGAATTAATGGTGGCAAGATATAAGTGGGAACTGATCAATGAAGACTATTTAAATAACACATCACAGCATTTGACTCAGAATATTTGGCCAGTGATAGCAAAGTCGTCATAGTCAACATGATTTGCATTTCTAAACTCCAAGTCACTGGATTTCAAAAGACTACTAGGAAAGCCTTGGGGCCATCCTCACAACCCCAATTATTCTTATTCCAGAAACAGTCAAATGGAACCCCAGGAAAACCACATTTATGTCTCTTCCCTCTATAGATAGAACTGGTCATGCTGGGAATAAAATCAGGGTGACTCCATCGCAGCCTTCCTTTCAGTCCCCAAAGAAGTGTTTCAGCAGATGTCACAGCAAATAGCAAAAGGGTAGAGGGAAAAAAGACAGGAGAGTCTATTTCAGCTCTCTCTCTTTCTCTTTTGTTCAGTGTCAGCACTTTTTCTTTTTGTAGAAACTTTTATTTCCCCTTAAGAGTGGCCTCAAAATTACTGCTAATTTTCTACAAGGAAACTGCTCTTTGAAATACATCATATACCATTTTCTCCTCACCCTATCCCCTCCACTTTCATGATGCCGACAATGCATTGGCTGTGAACATGTAAGTATAGTTACTTTTGAATGCTGCAAGGTAAATGCAGAAAATGACAGCTTAAATGGAATCATTAAAGCAGATGTAGGTAATATCTGAATGCTACCAAGCCTTCTTTGCAAGGCAATAAAGTCTTTATTTTCAGTTCTGATGCCTTGCACCTATTCAGGGAAGCTGACAACCTATCATTTCTTACTTTCCCCCCCATTTCCAGTATGAACTCAGGGGCCTCATTTCTATCTTAAGTTACAGCCTGTTGATTGGTAGAAAAGGGGAGAAATGTATACAGTTCCACCCTAAATGGTTATTTCCTGGCAGTGCAGCGGTGAGCTCTGTCAGTTTATTCAAAGACATTAAGTGTGAGAAAGTCACAACAAAATTGCTACCTGTCCATGTACTAGGTGAACTGCAAAGTACAAGTTTCAGAGTAGTACTAGGACAGACCCAAGAGACTATAGCCCGACTTTGAGGACTACCTGACTTGCATATAAAGTCCTCATAGAAATAGTCTGTATTTCCATAAGTTTATATTTCCCAATGCAGCCTCCACTGTATGCTCCTGACCTTTTTATGAAAAACGTAGTAGGATGTTATCTCCCATAATGAAGGGGAAATAGAAACTTAACCAGTTTTTTAGAAATACAGTAAAGAGACTAGCTTCCTGCAATGAATATTCAGAATGTAACAGAGTGGTGCAAGAGAGAATTTAAAATTTGACCCTCTCATACTCTAGAAACTTGGATTACCAACCACCACACCTAAAAAACAACTGAAAATGATTTACATAAGATGAGTTTGCTGCAGACCTGGAAACTGGATATTTCAAACCCCTCCTAGGCGCCTGGAAAAATCAATCGGTGAACCACAAGAGAAAAGTTCCACCTGGTGACACACCTGGACAGGGGCACTTGCAAGAAAGCATTAAAGCACCTACCGGCTTGGAAATACACATTTGAGAAACAAAGAATTAGAAAGACCTCATCTGCAATATGTAGAAATGGAGTTTCCAACCCACCAGTCTCAAAACTTGAAAACAATGAGAAGTAATGTAAAAAGGAACCAAGGATGGACTTTCCTGGCATGGGAGACTGTATGGTAGGAGAACTATGGAGAACCTTGGAGAGGGAGTAATAAAAGGATATTGAGCAAGAGGGGGTAGACTTGGGATGAAATGTCCCCACCACCACATTGTCTGTTTCTTTCCTATGTTTTGTTTTTAATAAAGCATTATTTTCAAGTACCATGAGGAGGGATTTTGAGGTTGGGTAGTGGCATACCTGGTGGAGTGCACATGTTATAATGCACAAGGACCTGGGTTCAAGTCTCCAGTCCCCACCTGGAGGGAGAAAGCTTCACAAGTGGTGAAACAGTGAGCTGGTATCTCTCTGTCTCTCTCCCTCTCTATCTCCCCCTTCCTCTCAATTTATGGCTATCTCTACCCAATAAATAAAAATAATAAAATAAATTTGTAAAAATAAGGGTCTTTAGAGATATGACAATCAAACTCAGAGATACCAATACTTTTAACTCTATTTCAAGAATATAGTATCAATTTCTATTTATTCAGTAATTTTTTTCTCTTTTTTAATTTTTATTTATTTATTCCCTTTTGTTGCCCTTGTTTTTTTTTATTGTTATGGTTATTACTGTTGTTGTTATTGATGTTGTCATTGTTGGACAGGACAGAGAGAAATCGAGAGAGAAGGGGAAGACAGATGGGGGAGAGAAAGATAGAGAGACACCTGCAGACCTGCTTCACTGCCTGTGAAGCTACTCCCCTGCAGGTGGGGAGCCAGGGGCTTGAATTGGGATCCTTACACAGGTCCTTGCGCTTTGTGCCACGTGCGCTTAACCTGCTGCACTACCACCAGATTCCCTCAGTAATTATTTTTATCCAAAAGCATATAGCATTATGTCCAGTGCACTTTCTAAGACTTTTCAAATATCAACTTAATTAATTTGTATTTCAACTCCTTAGGGTCAATACTATTATTGCTCCATATTGTATAAACAAGTGAATGTCTTAGAAGTGGATATAACGCTTGAGTTATGATTCACATACAAACCATTTGTTTCCAAAAATCATGCTCTCAACCCTTATCTATGTGTCTGTCAACACACCAGGAGTTTTAATACAAAAGTGCAGGAAATAAACTTGAGGTTTGCTCTTTGATTCTGGGGGTTTTTATTTATTCATTCACCTAACACATTCCTGAACAAGTGTTTATTGACAATAACTACCACCAAAGAATTGAAATTCAGGATTTGAACATTCAAAGAAATACGACAAATATAATTCAGCATCATCATTTGTGGATCCTGTATCTGCAAGTTCATCTACTCCTAAAATTTATTTGTAACCCAGAATCAGGGGCTTTGAAGTCATTTGCAGACATGCATAGACTTGCTTAGAACAGTGAAAACTGGAAGTCCTGACATGTATTTCCTACCTTAGATCAAATAAAACAGTGTTCTGCCATCTTGTTTCAGCTCTCATATACAGAGATAAACAGAGGTTGGAGCCAGTAGGAGACAACCTATCATTTCTTATTTCCCACCCCTCCCATTTTCTAGCAGAAATTCAACCTCTCATTTCTAAAGTTACAGCCTTATGATTGGTGGGAAATACACAAGAAAGGTATCCAGTTCCATGCTAAATGGTTATTTCTTGGCAGTGTAGCAATGAGCTTTGTGAACTCATTTAGTGTAAGGCAAGATGTTAAGATCTGAACCAAAATTCTAGCATCAGTAGGTAAAGTGACCTCAGGCAAGTCACTGCTGATACATTTTCCCTTGGAGCAAAGGTTCAGTGTTTATTAATTCATGGCTGGGTTGCTTTGCAGAATATAAATACCTTGGGGGGATGGACTACTATGGCTCTCTCTTGCATTGCAGTTGCTGAGTTTCAAAGGAAAAAATACATTAGAAGCTCATTTAAATAACTAGGAATATGTGCAGAGCATGAGAAGGGTTACGTGGTTATATCTGTTTTAATAACTAGTGAAAATCTCAGATATATGTCCTCCAGAAGCTTCATGAAGAGGCAGACGTTGTGTCTCATCGTCAAGGAAACTTGGCAAGATAGTAACTGAGATGGTTAGGTCTTCTCTTCTAAGGAACATGAATAAAATAATTGTGTAGTACAAAAGAAAAGAATTTATTTTTATAAATTGTTATCTGTAACCACCTGTGCTCAGTAGTTCTGTGTTCTTTAGGTCAGCTAATATTTACTTACATGTCCTACCTTAGATCAAATAAAACAATGTTCTGTCATCTTGTTTTAAATCTCATATACAGATAAACAGAGGTTGGAGCCAGTAGGAGACTGACTTACTTGCAATACTTGCTAATCCTCCAATAGAGACCCTCAGACTCTCTTCCTTTCCTTATTTGGACAACATGAGACTGTGAGCCCTATGGGCCCAGGGGTGGAGGAGACAATTCTGTGTCAGGCATAAAAGAAGGGAGAATAGCAAGGGGAGCATGCTGAGCCTGGTGGCCACACTTGGCTGCATGCCCTTTTGCAAAAGAATAAGCGCCTTGCTTCAACTCCTTATCTTTTGCCTTGACAACTCATTTTAATTGCTCATTATTTACAACAGTAATCATGGGCCTTGATGACTATCACCATAGGTATCCACAAGGAGAAATGTAACCTGCCTCCTGCCTCCTGCATATAGGAATATGACCCACAATGTTTTTTTTTTTTTTAAAAAACTAGACTTTACAGAACATTTTTAATGTTTTGACTGCCTGCCACTCATATCAGATAACCCTTTTTTTTTTTTTTTACTGTCAGAGATTGACCACTCCAGGCTGAATTTTTCAGATAGAAAGAAAGAGGGAAAGACACCAGCTTCTAAGAGTCCTCCAGTGCAGTGGGCAAAGGCTCCCTTCTGGGTCATACTCATGGCAAAATAAGCCCACTGCCTAGATGATCTATTCTGCTAGCCCACAATGTTCAAGTTTTAAACTATGTGTTTCAACTATGCCCATCCCTCCTCTTACCTATTTAGGTACTGAAGGATACTGGGAAGTGGCAATAAAAATATGTACTTTTTCTCCAACAGCCTAATTATATGATACATATCTGCCCCTGTTGATAAGTATAAATCTTAAAGGAACGCCTAAGCAGTTACAGAACCTGGACATCCCACCTTCTGCACCCCATGATGACCCTGCCTAGGTCTATGCTCCCAGAGGGATAAAGAACAGGAAAGCTCTCAAGGGAGGGGATGGATTATGAAGGTCTGGTGGTGGGAATTGTGTAAAATTGTACCTCTCTTATCGTATGGTCTTGTCAGTGTTTCCATTTTATAAACAAATAAAAAAAAAAAAAGAAAAGAAACACCCAGAGGTTCAAGCCCCCACCCCACTGTCGGGGTGGGGTGGGGGATGGGAATCACAAGCAGTGGAGCAGGTCAGCAGCTGTCTATTTCTCTTCCTCTTTATCTCTTCCTCCCTTTTCAGTTTCTCTCTCTTCTATCAAATAAAATGGCAAGGAAAAATGGCTACCAGGAGCAGTGGATTCTAGTGCCGACACCAAGCCCCAGAGAGATAATCCTGATGGAGAAAGAAAGAAAGAAAGAAAGAAAGAAAGAAAGAAAGAAAGAAAGAAAGGAAGAAAACTATATATACACACAGGGGTGAGAGAGAAGAGGAAGAAGCAACAGTAGAAGACAGAAAAGTTGAGGAAGAGGAGGAACAGAGAACTAGGCAGTGTGTGTGTAGGTGTTGTGTGTATATGTTTGGAGTTCATCTTACTAATTGTTTTATTCTCCTATCTGTTGGTTAAGATTTTTTTTTTCTTACATGCTGCTACTGAGTGCATAAAATAAAACGTATACATGGGCAGGTCATCCTGACAGAGTGATCACAAAGGAAAATGAGGTGATCTATTGGCAACACAACATTATGCTCCAAATATAAGTCAGAAGCACAGTGATGTTACAATCTTCAGACCAAGTGTAGCAGGCAGGGCCTTTCCCCAGCAGCCAGCCCTTGCTCACTTAGCTGCTGGGTATTAGCATCCTGTCTCTCAAACCTAGAGACCAAACCAATTAAAGTACAGTTTAAACAGGGCACTCATAAATATTGCACCAAGGTGGTATTGACACAACTAAATATGAAAAAAATTAAAATAGGACTTCTAAAAATAGGTAATTCATCTTACGAGAAGAGGTTTCATGGAGCGACTTCTGCATTATGAATAAATATGCATAATCAAAACAGTAGCCTAGCTCAAGTCTCTCTGCTACTCATTTGATATACTTCCCCATGCCATAATCTATTTCCATATAAGCAACATGATGATATAACATCTGCATTGCTAAACAATGCTACTATGTTCTAATTTCTTTAGTGGCATGAATAAAATCTTTCTACTCCTGTTTATTAGAATTTATTGGTGACAATCTTTTGCAAAGTAGCAGAAGGTATAATTAATTCTGGGACAACCATAAGTTGGATCTAGAAACTCAACAGGGTTTACTTTTGACTTCAAATTATCCATCACTTGATAACGTGTAGGGGAGGCAGCAGGAGAAAGATGTGAGACTCCATAACTTCACTCCAAATTGCTGCCAGCGTGCCCCACGTAGTTAGTATTATATACACACACTGTCACTTCTATAATGCAATTATACTTTTCTTTATTCCATGTAGATATGTGAAAACAATGCTCTGGAGAGAGAGGGCGGAAGATACTGCAAGGCTTGGGCTAGAATTTTACTAAAACAAATATTTAGAAAGCTCATCATGGGGTTCCTACCACTGCCTTTTACAAGTTTGAT
Source organism: Erinaceus europaeus (assembly GCF_950295315.1). Classification (NCBI taxonomy): domain Eukaryota; kingdom Metazoa; phylum Chordata; class Mammalia; order Eulipotyphla; family Erinaceidae; genus Erinaceus; species Erinaceus europaeus. The sequence continues at coordinate 56,861,385 of NC_080176.1, forward strand.
GGTCTGTGCTCAGGGCATTTGTTAAGATGGGGGTGTGAATGATTTCACAGTTACAAGAAATGAAAATTAATGTATCATTTCAGTAATTCTCTCACATTGGCTGCTTATATATGCACAATTCTCAACAGAAGAAATGATCTAATCATGTTAAAAGTACAGTATCTGATGTACCTTTCATTTATCTTCCTGATAAATGTGATTGTTCAACAGCAGGAAGCAGCAAAGAAGAAAGTTCTTATTCTGGGCTTAATTCTGACCAATGAGAAAATGAAACTGAGAATTTAGAAAGAAGAGAACATGATCCTTGTCAGGCTATAGTTAGTGACAGTTAGGAAATGAATGCTTAGATATGTACAGTTTGGGGAAATAGTCAGTGTCAGGGAAATAAGAGGACTGATGTCCCAGTGAGTGCTTTTAAAAAGGAATAACACTCAGAAAAGGTGGAAATGTCAGTAAATTGAAATTTATTATGTCTTGATAAATATCTCAATTTTGCAGGCAGGAGGCAGTACCCCCCCCCCAAAAAAAAAAAAAGATAAAGCGGTAACGATGCTTTAGATAAAAAGGGCAAACCACAGAGACGGCAAGAGAGGTACTCTTAAACTCTCTAAAACTGGGCTAGCAAAAACTATTTAAGTTATCTCAGAAAGTGCAGAGGGAACAAAAAAGTGGTCCACGTTATCTATACAATTCCTGTTATTCTAAGTAGTGGGGTATTATAATTTCATTAACAATTTTAAAGTTAGTTTTATGCCGTCAACTAAAGAGTAACAACATGTATCAGAATTCTATGGCATAATTTGCAAAGTGCTTCTCACCACAGCCAAAGTAGATTATATGATCTTCATTTTATTTTATTTTTATTATCTTTATTTATTTATTGGATAGAGACAGCCAGAAATCAAGAAGGAAGGGGGAGCTAGAGAGGGAGAGAGACAGAGACACATCTGTTAACACTGCTCCACCACTTACAAAGCTTTCCCCTTGTACGTGGGGAGTGCGGGCTTGAACCTGGATCCTTGTGCACCGTAATATGTAAACTGAACTAGGTGTACCACTCCCAGACCTTATCATCTTTATTTTCTACATAAGCCAATTCAGCCCCACAAAGATTAGTCTACTCTCTGAAAATGACACAATTCTCAAGTTCAAAGCAAATGGACAACTGGAGGTCCAGATACACTATGCCCAAGTATATATTTCAAGATCTTTTACTTATTAATGAGAGGGAATAAATAAACTAGAACATCATTTGGGCACCAGAAGAATCAAGGATCGAACTTAAGGACTGCTTTTGCAAGTCCTGATATGTAATACTGCACACCTCCCCCATCACAGTATGTACCTAAGCGTCTAGCAGCTATCAACTGGGCAAATATGGAAATAGGTCCCAGCCTCTTACCTTGGAAAAGACATCTTCAAACTACAATAACAAAATGTAAACTTTTCATGAATAAAAATTTGCTTACATGACTAAGTTTTATTAGTAGTAGTTGTCACTGTTATAGGTCTGTGTGCTCTACTAATGGGTCTATGATATTTAAAACATATTCATAATACATAGGTCACACATTTATTCCACTACAGAATTTGTGTGTGTGTGGCAGGGGGAAGGATCTGATCTATGAAAATATTTTATCACTCCAAGGTGGCCTTTGCAGAGTGAAAGGCAGAGACATCACAGCACCAGAATTTCCCCCAGGGCCAGGTACTCCTAGGAAGCATTCGGGGACGTGACTCTAGGCCTCCTACATGTCAAGCCAGGCATCCAATTATGTTGTTGCTCCAGCTCGCATAAAGCATATTTTCTTCACCACAGAAGAGATCCAAAAGGCCTAGAAACACATGAAAAAATGCTCCAAGTCTTTGATTGTCAGAGAAATGCAAATAAAGACAACAAGGAAATACCACGTCACTCCTGTGAGAATGCCATACATCAGAGAAGGTAACAATAACAAATGCTGGAGAGGTTGTGGGGTCAAAGGAACCCTCCTGCACTGCTGGTGGGAATGTCAATTGGTCCAACCTCTGTGGAGAACAGTCTGGAGAACTCTCAGAAGGCTAGAAATGGACCTACCCTATGATCCTGCAATTCCTCTCCTGAGGATATATCCTAAGGAATCCAACACAACCATATAAAAATATCTGTGTACACATATGTTCTTGGCAGCACAATTTGTAATAGCCAAACCTGGAAGCAACCCAGGGGTCCAACAACAGATGAGTGGTTGAGCAAGTTGTGGTATATATTCACAATGGAATACTACTCAGCTATTAAAAATGGTGACTTCACCATTTTTAGCCAATCTTGGATGGACTTTGAAAAATTCATGTTAAGTGAAATAAGTCAGAAACAGAAGGATGAATATGGGATGATCTCACTCTCAGGCAGAAGTTGAAAAACAAGATCATTAGAGAAAACACAAGTAGAACTTGAACTGGAATTGGTGTATTGCACCAAAGAGTACAGATCCAAGAAGGATTACAGAGGACCTAGTGGGGGTTGTATTGTTATATGAGAAATATTACGCATGTAAAAACTATTGTATTTACTGTTTAATGTAAAACATTAATTCCCCATAAAGAAATTAAAAAATAAAAAATAAAAACAAATACATATATTTTTTCCTGACTTCAGTTTAATAAGATTGATAGCTGCAAGGTACCAATATTTTCATATTCTTTGGATCCTACTGAAAACAATGATCTATATTTTTTCACATGTAAAACCTAAAATATATATCATGCATATTTAGAATTATTTTCCTCTACGATGTTAAAAAGTAAATGCTAAAGTGTAAATTTTAACCAGTAAATATAATTTCTAAAGATATGTTTTTTATAAAATTAACAGTTGAGTGATTTAGCTTTTTTACAGAAATAACAATATCCAATGTGCTAACACTTGATATTCATAAAATTATCATTGTAAATAATGTCATTCTTTATGTATGGAACAACCAGCTAAAAACATATATACAAATTTGGAAATTAGATAATTCTTTTTACTGGTGGCAACAGGATCTCACATATGCACATGTTCATCATCCCTGATGACTTTTTAATTACTTTTATTTCAGCGAGAGAGAGAGAAAGAGAGAGAGAGAGAGAGAGAGAGAGAGAGAGAGAGAGAGGTCAACTGACCAGAGCACTGATAAGCTATGGTTTATGGTGGTGTTGAGGATTTACCTGGGACCTCTGAGTCTCAGACATGAAAGCTTTTCTATAACCATTATGCTAATTCCCTAGAACTGTTTAATGCTTGTAACACTGCAAAAGTTTCCCAACTACCATAGCAACATGTGAAGACATCCAGAATTATAAAATGAAACCCATACATATATTAGAAATGGACTCTAATTCTATTGCCAAGATCAACTGCCTCCATGCCTTCTGAGAAAGACTTACAATGCTGATTAATTTGACTCTCATCATAACTATGTTTTCTCTGCTCAAACCTTTCCTGTACTCTACAGCACTGTATGCCCTTGATTTACACAATGTCAACCTGTCAGCTTGCAGGTTACTAAAATATTGGTTTCTTTCCTCTTCTCTTCTCTTCTCTTCTCTTGTCTCTTTCTCTTCCCTTCCCTCCTTCCCCTTCCCTTCCCTTCCCCTTCTCTTCCCTTCCCTCCTCCTCCTCCTCCTCCTCCTCCTTCTTCTTTTCTCTCTCTCTCTCCCCCCCTCTCTTGTCACCAAAGTTGGGGCTCAGTATCTACATAAGAAAACTAACTTTGCTTTTTCTTTTTTCATTCTATTTTCTTCTTGATAGAGGTAGACAGAAACTGAAAGGGAAGGGGAGATAGAGAGGGAGAGAGAAAGAGAGACACTGCTCAACCACATGTGAAGCTTTTCCCCCTGCAAGTGGGGACTGGGGGCTTGAACCCACCTAGGTCCTTGAACATAGAATGTTCAAAGACAAGTTTTTCATATTTTTAAGACTAATAGAAAGAGATGTGGGAAGACTTTCCTTGGGCCTGAAGGGTTTTAGTCAAGAGAACAGATGTTTAAAGTCATGGATCATGCTCTACCAGCCCCAAGTCCCAGATCCCAGCAAATAAAGGCATCCAACCACTTCTAAATTAATTTTCCACTTGCATGTGTTTATGATTTAGAGAGCTCTCTAAAATGAATGATTCAGGTCAACTCCCCCTTCCTAATAATGATACAGATTGGCCAAGGCAATTGAGTTTCCTTACAATGCACCACAGAGAACTTGAGAAGTAGTGAGAACGTGTGTATAAAAACACCAAAAGCAGAGACCTCATTTAATTCTTAAAGTGCTTTCTAATTTTGTCTGAAATACATGATGTTTGAGGTCCCCTGAAGTGCTATAATCAAGGGATAGTCTAAAAATGTTTCCATCCCATAATCAGACTATATATGCTTATTGCATTTACATGGAAGCATGATTTGGAGTAAAGTTCTGTCAAATCAATTCAGTGTTCAGCTACAAGTTAGCATAACAGTCAAAATAAGGAAATCCACTATTTCAGAGTATTTGGAGAAGCTAATACATGGAGATGTGGAGTTAATTTTAAAGTCAAACCTCTCAACTTTTTTTTAATATTTAATTTTTTTTTAATATTTCTCAAATCTCTGACTTTCTCCTACATGACAAAGATTTTTAGTTTAAGCGAAGAGTTTCAGAAGGAACTCCCTCCCCCAAAACACACATACACACACATACATACAGTTCACAGAGGATTTGTGATTTCCAGTTACCCAGGGCACATAAACAAATAAAACCTTCCCTCTTTTAGGTTTTACAATGAGCCAGACAATTAAAGAGGTGGCCCAATGGAGGAAGCAGGTGAGCTCTAAGGCCAAGACACCTGAGTTTGAATGCCAGCATGCACCACCCACCCTCCCTAGCAGTGTATGTGTGGATAAGTAATATCTGTGGATAAGTAATACCTCTCTCTCTCTCTCTCTCTCTCTCTCCCTCCCTTCCCCCCCTCCTTCTTCTTCTCCTCTCCTCTCTCTCTCTCCCCACTACATACACACTGGAGCTTCACTGCTCCATACTGAAGTTTTCAGATATACAGAAAGATACCAGCACCAAAGCTTCCTTTAGTGCAGTGGAGACAGAGTTCAAATACAGATCACAATGACAAAGCAAATGCACTATTCAAGTGAGTTCTGGCTTCAAATGACTTCATTCTGTGATTCTATGAATCATTCTATGATTCTCTATCTCAACAACCCCACCAAAGTGTCCTGGAGCTCCGATTCCCCACCTCACTAGGTAATGAGAGAGGCAGGCTGGGAGTATGGATTGACCTGTCAATACCCATGTCCATCAGGAAAGCAATTACAGAAGCCAGACCTTCCACCTTCTGCATCCCACAATGATCTTGGGTCCATACTCCCAGAGGGTTAAAGAATAGGAAAGCTATCAAGGGAAGTGGGGGGATGGGATATGGAGTTCTGGTGGTGGGAATTGTGTGGAATTGTACCCCTCTTATCCTATGGTTTTGTCATTGTTTCCTTTTTTAAAAATAAATAAATAGTAAATAAGTAAATAAATAAAACCTACATAGTAATCTGCATGCCAGGAGAGAGGTTCTTTGCAGGACCTGGAAAGCTGGATCACATTGCACTAATTTTTTTTGTTGTTGTTGTTTGTTTGTTTTTGCTTGTTTTCATGAAACACTAGAGAGTGTACACAGGACCTAGACTCACAATATGACTGCCAAGTAACCTGCCTAGTATGATTATTTTCATTCTTTCTTTTTTTTTAGATTTTTAAAAATATTTATTTATTTATTCCTTTTGTTGCCCTTGTTGTAGTTATTATTGTTGTTACTGATACCGTTATTGGTGTCATTGTTGAATATGACAGATAGAAATGGAGAGAGGAGAGGAAGACAGAGAGGGGGAAAGAAAGATAGACACCTGCAGATCTGCTTCACCACTTGTGAAGTGACTCCCCTGCAGGTGGGGAGCCAGGGGCTCAATCCTTATGCCGGTCCTTGTGCTTTGTGCCATGTGAGTTTAACTCGCTGCGCTACTACCCGACTGACTCCCTCATTCTTTATTTCTTTGAGAAAAAGAGAGATGAAAGAGAAACATATAAAGAGGGGAAACTAATACAGTACTGCCCTACAATCCGTATCTTTTCCCAGGTACCATCCACGGTGCTTCCATTGAAGGACTAGAACCCATGACCTCAGGAGTGGAAGATATGCTTTATACTCTTTAGCTGACTCAGGGCCCACATTGCATCAAGGTTAATGGTGCCACAGAGAGGTGCAGTACCCATCCAGAATGGACCTATTCATTTGTACTGAAAAGCTCTTCTCTTGGCTTCTGGTGAGGGTTACACAGAACCATCCACATAGATGTTTAGACCTGTTCTCCATTGCTGACATGCAGCAGAAAGTTCCCCCACACCTGTGGATTCTTCTGAGGTTAGATGGACCAATTAACATCACACAGATTCTCAGGAGAAAAAGACAAAATTCCATAACATCTGTTTGGAGAATGTACATGACTGTAAATTCTAAAGTCAATGATGCAGACAAGGGGTTTCTATTCTGAGCTAAGAGGCCTGAAGTGGTGCATCAAGATCAAAGAGGGATTTTCACATGGTGAGGAAAAAGTGAGAACGTAAGACAAAAGATTACTTCTGGATGCTCACCCATTGTCGAAATTGAGTTTTCTGATACAAAGGTTGTTTCTGGAAATGAAGCTAATGGTGCCAATCTTCAATTCCTTAAGTCACAGCTACTCCTGAAGTCCAGCTGACCTTATTTTCATATACATGAAGGTAACACCTATTGGAAAAGACACAGTCTGACATCTTGGGGGAAAATACCACTAATAGAAAGTGAGATCTGGGGGCTGGATGGTAGTGCACTTGGTAGAGTGCACATGTTATAGTGCTCAAGAACATGTGCTCAAGCCCCTGGTCCCCACCTGCAATGTGGGAAGCTCCATAAATGGTGAAGCAGTACTATAGGTGTCTCTCTTTCTCTCTCACTCTCTTCTCAATTTATCTCTGTCTCTATCCAATAAATGAATAAATATTTTTTTAAAAAAGGAAGTGATATCTGAACCATTTTGCTACGGCCAGTCTCACACAATCAATATCCACTGTGTATATATGGTGAAGAGAATGGTGAAGAGGAGGACACAGAGAATATCAAGAATAGGAAACAAAAATTAAAATAATTCATTGTTCCAACTGGATATCTACAGAAAGTAAAATAAAGTTGCTAGTTGCTTTTCTAATCCAACTCGTGATAAGCATAACAAGGAATGTGTACATCTTCTTGAATGGTCCATATAGTCCTGTGAAAATTCAGCAATGCAAACCACCAGGGGATTCCAGAACCTTCTGCTCAAGGCAAATGACCAAGCAGTAAAGACTTTTTTTAAAACACTCACTAGGAAGCAGCCCATCTGGAACTCTCCAGGACTTGGAGAGTTGAGCAGGACTGACAGCTAATGGGAAACAATTTATGATCAGTGCCCATTGCAAGCTTATTATTCACCAACTGCTGACAGGCCCAACCCTTGACAGTGAAATGAGTGGGGATAATATCAGTCACTTTCTTTCACTCAAGTTGCAAATCTTCTAGTCAGCAGGTGAGACCTAGAAGCAGAAACAGCAACAGGGGAAGTAGATGGATTCAGTCATGGTTAGAGGTGCCCCTGAGAGGTGAGGGAGGTACAATGAAGACAGCAGGACTAATTGGGCTGGTAGTGAGTGTATGAATCAGTAGTGCTCATCAACAGCACCAGAGGATCTTAAGGGCAACAGCAGGAGAAAATCGAGGCCTACAATGTTAGAGAAAACTGGTTTCAAATACCATCTCTGCCACTTAGTAAATGGTCTTCAGCAAGCTACTTAATATCTCTAAGCCACCATTTACTCATCCATAAAAATAAATATAATAAAATCCACCTCGCAGAATAAGGTGCACAGACTTATTATGATAATGAATAGGATGTGTCTGCTACCACGTATGGCAAATTGAAGAGACTCAAAAAACTTTAGTCCCCATTCTGGAAGTTGCCCCTATGCCATAGAATACAGACTAAAAAAAGGAGGTGGTGGTGATGGGATGCACCTGGTTAATTGCACATATTACAACGTGCAAGGACTTAGGTTCAAGCCCCTGGTCCCCAACTGTAGGAAAGCTTCAAGAGTGATGAAGCAGTGTTACAGGTGTCTTTCTCTTTCTCTCTCTATTCACCCTTTCTTTCTCAGTCACTAATAAATAATACAAAAATTATTTTTAAAAAGACTATGTGCTTTAAAAAAAGGCTTTGGGGGCCAGGCAGTGGTGAACATGGTTTTGTTTGCATATTACCATGAGCTATGACCCAAGCTCCAGTCCCAGCTCCCCACCGTCAGTGAGGCACTTCGTCGTAAGTGGTAAAGCAGGTCTGCAGTTGCTTATCTTTTCTCTCTCCCTCTATCTCCCCTTCCCTTTCAATTTCCCTCTTTCTTGTTAAGTATAATAGATATTTTTTAAAAAGGGAAAAATAGCTGCCAAGAGTAGTGGATTTGCAGTGCTAGCACTGAGCCCTAGAGATAACTCTGTTGGCAAAATAAAATAAAATAAAAATAATTGAATTTATCCTCACACACAAAGGGCAATGCTACAAAGAAGTAATTCTAAAGGAAAAAAATCTACATTTATATATACTTAGCAACAGTAGTACTTTCTGGAGTCAATAGACTGATTCAAGTCTGACCAATAATAGCTAACAACTAAGCAGTTTCAAATATTACTGAATTTCAGTTTTCTCAGTCTATAAGGGGTAAGACCTACTTCACTATTTTTTGCTAGGATTAAATGAAGTATTTTATGAGAATGTCCTGATACTGCCTAACTTATTGTAGAAAATCAAGAACAAAAGATTTATCTTCCCCCTTTTCTCCTATGTGTAGATTAAGCTTTGCCCATGTGGAAAGTGATGAGTATTACCATGCAGAACAAAGAATGGGACCGATAAACAAAGAACAAAAGGAACAAAGAATGCCAGGCTGTTTGGCATGGTAAGGGAAGGACTCTGTAATTTGGGGGGAAATTAAACTAAGAGATTAAATCATGAAAAGGGGTGGGAAAATCTTGCCTTTTACCCCATCCTCCTTGTAGAAAGAGCATCAAGCCATACTTTTTAGGGAAAGGTGACCTACATCCTACCTGTCAGAAGAAGTAGGGAATTTATATTATTTTACTTACCATGATTTATGAGTTTTAAAAAAATCATTAGCAAGGATATAGTGTTTTCCTGCTATGTGTCCGAACAGGGAAAAGGAAAACAAGACTGGAGAAAGGAGAAGAAGAAAAAAGAGGACAGAAAGGAGAGGAGAAGAAAGGGAAATGAGAAGAAAAAGACATATAGCAAAGAAGGTCATAGAAGAAAAAGTGAGGAAATGCTAAGAGTCACAGATATCACAGTAGTCATTTGAAAGGGTAAATCTGAAATGGGCTCCTTTAATTCAGCAGTTTCATCATTACTTCCACTAGATTGAACTGCTCTGAGAATCATTCCCTCTGTGATATATGAGCTGGGGAGGGGCGATTAGCTAAACCCATATTACACAACGCCTATGAACTCAACAAAGGTTTAGTCATTTTAAAAGAACAACATTGAGTTTTGAACACGGTTTTAAAAAAATGAATATTCCATGTAAGAAAAAATGTTAAAGATGATAATGATATATGCTATAATTATTGCTCCATATGTTATCACCTTCAAGGGGAAAATATACACATATAAAGTGAGAATAATCCCCCATCTGAGTTTTCAGAATCATTTTTTAAAGTGAGAAATCCCAGGATCAGAGAAAAGGAACATTATTAAATAACTGTCATGTCAAACTTACAGGGAAATAGCCCCTGTTCCAACCTACGCATGGTGAGCACCTGGGAGAGATGGGCATCTCTCGAGGATTTATGGCTCCTAGAGGGTTGGAGAGCATGGTGGATTTCTCAAACTGAAAAACACATTCAGTAGCTATTAGTCCTATTATCTCTCTCCTAAGCTATATAACTGGAGAGTAGGAGGCAGAATGAGTATTACAAGTAAGTGATGGGAAGATGGAGAAAATGTGGGTGTTTCTCCCACTTGTGTAATTCTGTTGGGAGACTAGTCTACTGCTTTGTGTATCATGAAATGCCTCAGTTGCATTTATCTACTCCATTCCTGACTCCCCATAACTAAAACATCTGACATAATACAGACTCCGTACATATTGGTGACAGGAATGGAGGGATCCCATGCTGACTGAAAGATATTTTTTGCTATTTTCCTTTGAACACTTCCAGAAAATTTAGAGTTTATACAACACTTCTCTTGCTTATAATACAGATTTTTCTGATATTTATTTTTTAAAGTTGGGATTTTTATGTATGGGATTGTCATCCACTCCAAGGTCAAGTGAAAGCTTAATAGTCTACCCTGTGTAAACACATAAGCAAATTCTTAATCAAAATACTGGCAAGGCTTGCTGAATAATACTTCCCTTTGTAGTAAACACAGCACAAAACTGATGCTGTTGAAGTAATTAATAATTTTAACTAAATTTTCTTTGATAACACTAGCCCACATGGTTCTATACTTCCTAAATTTCTAAATCAAGTTTTGTCTGTAACACCCATGGAACACTCAATTAATTTTTACTACTATTTGTCTTTATTTATTTATTTTTTTACTTTTTGCAAAGACAAATTCTGATTTCTCCACAAGCATGGAATTCCCTGGAGAATGGTTATGTGCATCATTTAAGTCACATAAAGTTTTTGTGTAATTTTAACAAAATCTATTGTACTTTCTATATAATAATCTTTTAATCAACTGATCATATGGACAGTATAGTGCCACTCTTGCTAAAAGTCTAGTTAGCACTAACTGAGTACTAGCTCACCATCTAAGGATCAAGATGGACATATTTCTTTTTCTTTTTTAAAAATTTTATTAGGGATTTAATTAACCTGTTAGTGTAGATGAAATCATTTAATATGCATTGTAGTTTAATAAACAAAATATTCTTTGACATTGACTTTTTTGAAGAAACTTCAGAAAACCCAATAGAATCATATATATTTTCACCCAGATGAATTTGAATAATAGAAATTCAGCAACTCTATTTCAAATTGGAGCATTTTAGTCAGTAGTCATTTTTTTCTTACTTTTAAATAAAACTGTATCCTCAGTCATCCTGGTCCCCATTCTATTTTCAGCAATAATTAAATATAAATTCACAAAATAATAATTAACAATGGATCTTGTGCACAGGAGGTTTTCCCCAACTCTCCAGTGGGACTTTAAGAAGGTTCTGCTCAGGAGTCGGGCGGTAGCGGCAGCGGGTTATACGTATGTGGCACAAAGTGGAAGGACCAGCATAAGGATCCTAGTAAGAGCCCCTGACTCCCCACATGCAGAGGAGTCACTTCACAGGCAGTGAAGCAGGTCTGCAGGTGTCTATCTTTCTCTCCCCCTCTCTGTCTTCCCCTCCTCTCTCCATTTCTCTCTGCCCTATCCAAGAAAGATGACATCAATAACAACAACAACAATACCTAAAACAAGGGCAACAATAGGGAAAATAAATAAATAAAAGAAGGTACTGCTAGATGAGGTAAAGCTGCCATTTAGCCCCTCATTGACTCCACTGGGCAAGGACATTGGCTGCCTGAAGATTTTTGTCTTGGGATTAAGTCAAAAGCATCAATAAAGTCAAATTGAAAAGGGTAAAACTCACACAGAAAAATTAAAAGAAAAATTGACTAAAAATTCCATCATGTTAGTAAGTTCCTAAACTTTAAAAAATTGACTAAGAAAATTAGATGTAGTAGGAATAGGTTAAAAAATAAAATTGACAGTAACTGAAACTGTATTGTAAAAAAAAGATGTGTTATCAACTATAAATTGACAGAATATAATTTTCTTGAACAAATTTTGATCTGGAAGATGATTCAAGAGTAGGAGAAAATAACTGCCAAAAAAAGAAAATCCAGACTGACAGAAATATTACTTCCACATTTTTATAGATAAATAGATAAATCAGGTCATTACTGTAAATTTTCTGCATGGAGACTTGCTACTGCAGAAGATAATTTCATTAAACAAAATAGAATTGGGGAAAATAATAAGTGGCTTAACTGCCCTCTATAGAAAACTGACCAAGGCATTAAATTTACTTTATTGAGTTTACTCCCAAAGGCAATTTCTCAATGAAATTACATTGATCATAATGTATTATTGTTGGTATAACTCTGATTTATTAACATAGAGTTCAAATAGCACCACTGTATAAATGTTGGAGTAAAAGCATTACTAGGTAGAAATGGAAATATTTACAATGTTCTGGAGGAATGAATACTTAAAAATTCATGTTTGTGTAACTAGACTTCTAGTGAAGTTTAGACCAACAAATTGTAAATCCAATATCCATATTAAGGAAAGTTTAGTGTCTCTGAAGTCAAATTTCTGTTCAGAAACAAAATGATACATAAAAAGAATATTAATATTGCTCTAGAGTAATCTCTATAATATTCTTAATATTTGTGTATGTCAAATTTAGATAAATATTTTTGTCCATATTCTTTGAAGTAAATGCTGTATTAAATGGCAAGAGTATAGACTGAACTGTACATATTTGACCCTGTCCATGCAATTCATTCAGATATTTGCTCTACAGAGAAAATGAGGGGCCAGGCAGTGGCACATCCACTTAAGCACACATAGTACTAAGCACAAGGACTTGCTCAAAGATGTGCATTCAAGACCCTGGTTCTCCACTTGCAGAAGGGATGCTTCACAAGAAATGAAACAGGTCGCAGTTGTCTATTTTTCTCTCTCCCTCTCAATATCTCCTTCCCATCTCAATTTTGGTCCTCTCAAATAAAAATAGAAGGTAAAAAATGGCTTCCAGGAGCAGTTAGTGCTGGCACTGAGCCCCAATGGTTACCCTGGAGGCAAAAAAGAAAAAAGAGAGAGAAAATGAAAAACAAAAGACATAACCCTTGGATCATCCAGACTCAGAGCTGTACCTAACCAAGTCACACCATATCAGTTCTCCCCCAAAAAACTCTTCAGTAAAACTAGGGGAACAATCTGCATATGAACATCAGTAGTGTTGACAAATGGTGTTTGGCAAACAGCACCTGGGTTAAAACAGGTTTACTTTATGTGATGGTAGATTTTCTATGGCAGCTTGACTGAGCTAAGGACTGCCCAAAGAAATTATAAAACCTTTTTTTCTGAGCATATATAAGATGTTTCTGGAAAAGAATGTTGCTTCATTCTGTAGTCTGAACAACAACAACAACAAAATCCTTTCACAAATTCAAGAGAAGTTGCTCTCTTCTTGAATTTAGCTATCTAGCTTTCATATCTGTGGATATTTGTCTCCTTAGTTTTCAGGTCTACTGGGACCAAGGACACTTTGATTGCAGCATGAGAAAATACTTTTTGTGCTGAGAGGAGGGAGGGGGAAGATAGTTGCCAAAGCCAACTGCAATTTTCTTCAACTAAGAAGTTAATCCTTGATTCTCTTATGAGAAGTGTAACCTTACTTTCCCTAAATGATATATATATATATCCCTTTATCTGAAAAGTTTTCAGAAAAACTTTAACAATACTGTTAACCAAAGGATGTGAAAGAAGTCATCATTCTCACGGCTGGAACAAGAAGTCATTGATAGACATAAGTGGTATAAACTTTCAGATCCCTAACTGGCAGGGAGCAATATTATGGTCAATGAATGACAACTAAGTGAATGAGAGAACCTGTTAAGCCCACAGGAGGATTGCAATGATCCAGCATATACACACTTCTCATTAAAGATAGGTTCATTTCAGGACCTTCATCTGCAACCCTCCTAACAAAAGAGATTTTTCCCAGAATTTCTTTCACTGCTCATATTCCTAGGTTGCTTTTTCAGTTGATCAGAAGACCCTAGACATATTAATCCAGGATCACCATCCTTTCAGGTTTTCACATACAAGCGAATTGCAAGACCACTTTACTTAGCAAGACACAACCAACTAAATGGTACCAAGTTGAAGGTTGCCACAAAATCTTCTTCCCAAATGTCTATTTGCTTCTTTGTGTGAGGGGAGCTGAACTACTTCCTGGAAACAGGATCAGATTAATAGAGTCTGGATACCTCAAAGAGACTACAAAAACTAGATCTGATATCCACAATAGTGCAAGACAATATGACACACTCTGGCACGGTTTTCATTGGTTTACACCTATGACAGTACATCTTGGTTCAAATCCACTATAACCTCAATGTCAAGGAACCCAACCAGGGCCATTTGCAGATATATCTATACCACTCATGTTAATCTTTATGTATGGTAGCTTTCCTCAGAAACTGTCAGTTACCTGAGGAAAAAAATAGCTCTTCTTTTTATAATCTCCTAGAAGAGACTGGAAATCACTCCTATCATGCATTCTCTCCCTATCCATGATAGCTAAATTTTCACTTGGGTACTTGGCTGTCTAGAACTACACTTCCCAAGCATATGACTAAGTTCTGATCAACAGATCATTAATAAAACTGATGGTGGAAACATCTAGGCTTTAAAAAACACCAAAACCATTTCCTGTAGACGTGATGAAAACGAAGTGAGTTGGCTTGAAACATGTGAATAGAGATGTTTTGGATAGAAAAAAGAGAAAGTGGGAAAATGTCATTCCCAATAATATTTGTCAACCAATAGAATCCCCCCAGCCCCCATCATTCTAGGTATTTTACAGTTTTATGGACAGTCAGAACATTCAGGTTAGCTTGAAACTCCATGGGTAAAATTAACTGACTTCTATATTCCTTGAATGCATATTATTGGAAACCCTTACTAGAAGCAAATTTATATAAAAAGACAATTAGGTCTTATATTTCATTTTAGTGACAATGGTTACACCTAAAGAAAGTCTTTTTAATTAATTAATTTATTTATTATTGAATAAAGGCAGAAAGAAATTGAGAAAGGAGAGGGAGATATAGAGGAACCTCCAGCCCTACTCAACCACTCATGAAGCTTTCCCCCTACAAGTGAAGACATTGAACCCTGATCTTTGCATACATGTGTGCTTAACTATGCGGGCTACCTCCTGGCCCCAAGAAAGTCTTTTTATAAGGAAAAATACAACACAGGGTCCAGATTTGCTCCATCTTTTTCATGTATCATCTGATAGAGGATTCCAGATGTAGTTTAGAATCTGACCAACTCAGGGGGTTGGATGGTAGCACAGCGGGTTAAGCGCATGTTGTGCAAAGTGCAAGGGCCTGGCTTGAGGATCCCAGTTCGAGCCCCAGCTCCCCACCTGCCAGGGAGTCGCTTCATGGGCAGTGAAGCAGGTCTGAAAAGTGTCTCTCTTTCTCTCCCACTCTCTGTTTTGCCCTCCTCTCTCCATTTCTCTTTGTCCTATCCAACAATGATGACATCAATAACAACAACAAAAACTACAACAATAACGAAAAAATTTGACCAACTCTTCACTGTTCGCACTATTTTCTTGAATTAGGCTCTCAGTTGACTAGACATCTTGCTTAACTGAATTATTTTATGTTATATAGGAGTCAAAAATCTTCAGAAAATAATGCACTTTGATCAAGATATTTTTCTGGATATAATTTAATGAGTCCAATAATACTGTATGGTCTTCTTATAACACAAGACCATAGTTTCAAATACCTATAATTTTCACATTGTAATTAGAAGGGTCCTAATTTTTAACAATGTAAGAATGATGGAGAACAGAGTTTATCATACAGTATGCATTTATTAAAATCACTAGTTTATTAAGTACTTATTAAGAACCTGCTGGGTCCCACTTCTAGTTTTACTTGTTAGTTCCTGAAGCTTGTGCAGCCTGCTCATTTTTTTTTAACTTCTCCATTTTCATGGAGAAATGAGTTAAGTGGATAAATAGTTCTGAGCTACAGTCATTCTAGTTTTGAAAGGCTATGATTCTAAGAATGTGGCTGAACCAACAGAACAATAACTCCTGTCACTGCCTAGACTCACTCCTCCTATGGACACTCATTTTGGAGCCAGATGTCTGAAATTGGAGATATTTCTCCCAGAAGTCCAATCCTGTAACTGCTCCTGCACAGCTTTTTCTCACAAGTTGATTTGACAGCAGCAGTGGTGCCTCAGGGCTGAGTCTTTCCCACGCTGAGCCTATAAATGGGGTCTCAAAGTCATCATCCCTGACTGGACATTACCTCCTTGTAATGTGTGCTGTTGGAATGGAGAGACTTTTGAATTCCAAACTCCCTCCCTCTGTTAGAGAAATTACTTAGCAATAATTCTGCTGACCTCCAAATAAGGACTTTGCAGGGTGCCCTGCCTCTTTCCCACATTCCAGCAGACCTGAGGTGGTTCTCTGCCCTGTCAAGACTGTGTTAATCTGGCCTCAGTGAACAGACTTAGCGGGTTAATTAGATACTTCAGGTGAAGTGAGAACCCTGCTGTTCAAAAGACAAAGCAAATTTGTGGGGAGTTAAGCAGATGCCTCGGCTGAGGTTGATGATTAAGTTCAAGACTTAATAACGCACACCTTGACACACTGCATCCATCCAGGCCAGTGCTCTGCCTCCAAAGGAGCGCCATGGGGCATGTGCTGGGGGCAGTACAATAATTACATTGTGTGTACAGCCTCGAGACCAACATGCTTGTAATTTTAACTTACAGAACTGTAATTTATGAATTAGCCTGAACCCTTCAAAATACATTCTTGGACAATATTATCTTGAGAATCTCATTCCACACTTACTAACCAGGAAACTTTAAGCTGGGTCTGTATTTTTCACCACTTATCTAGAAATGAAGATAGTAACTATCTCACATTGTTATAAAGCGTAAATGAGTTATTAAATGCAAAAAGGTAAAGTTGAGGAGGACCTGAGTGAGGGGTTAGTGTTATGGGGAAAACAGAAATGTTGTTACACATGTACAAACTGCTGTTTTTTACTGTTGACTGAAAACCATTAATCCCCCCAATAAAGAAAAAAAGGCCAAGTCAATCTGCTCAATAGGTGTTATATACAGTTTTTATTAATATTAATATAAGATAATTTCTACATGCATGAATAAGAAAGGCAGTATATGAGGAAATGAGCTTTGGACTCAGATAGACCTGACTTATAGTTTTATTGTTTGTACTTTTTTAGCTAGAAAATTAATACAAAATTATAAGCCTGAGTTATTAGTTCTTAAAAACGAGGTTATTAATGACTACTTTCAAAGGTACTGAAAGTACTGGCTTGTAAAAAAGTCGTGACACATTTTTGCATAGAGAAACATAGGAAAAACTATGCCATGACTTTCCCAACATCCTACTATATCTTGTGCATGTCCTTTGATACATTCTAAGAGATCAGAGATAGGCTATTCTACCCCTACTTAGGAAATGTGTTCAGAAACTAAGTGGCATGAATATGTCTTTTGAATGAAGCTACTTCTAGCAAGCGAGTACAAAGTGTTGCTTAGAAGAAGCTTTTCAGATCTACATTCACATTTAGCTAGGTATGCTTATTGACTCCATGACTGGAAACAATTCTAATAGAGTTTAGCTTTTATTGACGCTTCTTTGTGATTTTCTGTAGGGACAATTAGCATCAAAAGGAAAGTTGAAGGAATAACTCAGAATAGTGAAATGAAACTAGAGAATGGAAATTAGAGTATACTGGTTCTATAGAAAAATAAAAGGTCGGGATTCGGGCGGTGGCGCAGTGGGTTAAGCGCACGTGGCGCAAAGCGCAGGGACCGGTGTAAGAAAACCGGTTCGAGCCCCCGGCTCCCCACCTGCAGTGGAGTCGCTTTACAGGCGGTGAAGCAGGTATGCAGGTGTCTATCTTTCTCTCCCCCTCTCTCTCTGTCTTCCCCTCCTCTCTCCATTTCTCTCTGTCCTATCCAACAACAAAGCAACGTCAACAATGGCAATAATAACCGCAACGAGGCTGCAACAACTAGGGCAACAAAAAGGGGAAAAAATGGCCTCCATGAGCAGTGGATTCATGGTGCAGGCACCGAGTCCAGCAATAGCCCTGGAGAGAAAAAGAAAAAGAAAAGGTCAACTATAATCCAGATCTGAAGCATATGGTTGCTAAACAGATATTTTTGTAGTACTAGATATATAGGTCTTCTTTGCTGTATCCCAGGTCTTCTTCCAGTAAACTTCCAATGAATTCCCCTAATGTTCTAAGTAAAAGTTCCAATATTCTGCTTCCTGGAAAGTGGCATAGTGGACAAATCATTGGAGTCTTTGACATAATGTTTTGAGTTCATTCCCTGGTATTCCAGGGACAAGGTTCAAGCCCTGGGTCCACACATTCATGAGGGAAAGTTTCATAATGGTGAAGCAGTGCTGTAGGTGTCTCTCTGTCTCTGTTAATTTACCAATAATGTTAATTAACTTCCACGTCTGTGTGTGTGTGTGTGTGTGTGTGTGTGTGTGTGTGTGTGTAGAGAAAGAGGAGAGTAAAGGAGATAGCATAATGTTTATATATAAAGACTTTCATGCCTGAGCCATCAAAACCCCAGGTTCAATTCTCTGCACCACCACAAGCATGAACTGAGCAGCATAATGCTTAGAATAATAATACCAGTAATGATGATGATAAACAGAAACAACTACTAGAATATTATTTGCCCTTTAAATATTCATAAATCAAAGATATTTTTCTGTTAGGAATTATAGAGAGACAGAGCATCAACATTTACCAATTCACTCATTTTTCTCTAAGCCAGACATTTTCTGACTATGGGATGAGGATAATACTTTTCTTCCTAAGGTTGAAAAAAAAGTAAAATAAGAAACAGTACATAAGCTGCAAACACAAAATCAAAAATATTCCTTGTTTTCAATTTTAAAAATAAAAGCTAGTTCTCCCCACCTTTCTGCTTGAAAGTAAGGGAAAGTATGTGGGTAAGAGAGCATTTGAATGAACAGAAGGATAAAAGAGTCAATTCAATTGACAAGGAAACATATAGATCAAGCTAAAAAATAAATAAATAAATAAAGTTTAAGTCTGATTTAAGCTGCTGTGAGAATGTTATGAAGGAAATTCTGAGCTGATCATATGCAAATATTTGCATGTCATTGTAACTGACTCTTTGTTCCAATACTGACTGGGTGTGTTCAACTACAGTTCATAGTTGTACCATGAAAAACATGATTGTTAGTGTTTCAGAGTGCTGAGCATATGATATGACTTTCTTGACTAAAGAAAACGCATTTTAATGTATTTCCCTCATATACACATCAGTCCTTAAAGCATTCCTTGCTTTGATCACTTACCTATAAGAAAGCAAATAACAAATCTAGGATTTCTGAAAGAGACATAGTCCAAGAGAAATGAATGCACTTGAAGACCCATCTGAAATGCACACAGAGTGTCCTTTGAAGGTTCAATTCCCTCAGCCCATTTTGCCCTGAGTGTAAGACCTTATTCCAAAAAGGTTGGATGTAAAGGGAAGAGAGACTAATGATTTAAAAAAAATTTTTTAAAAATCAGATACAGCCTTGCCCCAATAGCCTACCTATCATACTTTCAAATAAGCTGATCACTTACAGTAGAGGTTATTTAGAACAAAGTGGAGCTCCAGAGTCCATTTATTTGAATGTATTTCCATTTCAATCACACTGCATCAGAAGTCGCCTCTCCTTCCCGTCATATAAGGTGAACAGATGTGATTTTAAGGACTTAACTCCACAAACTCCTGCACCTGGGAAAAAAAAGGAAGGAAGGAAGGGAAGGAAGGGAGGGAGGGAGGGAGGAAGAAAAGAAGGAAGGAAGGAAGGAAAAGAAAGAAAGAAAGAAAGAAAGAAAGAAAGAAAGAGAAAGAAAAAGAAAAGAAAGAAGGAAGGAAGGAAGGAAGGAAGGAAGGAAGGAAGATGTCTAGATAAAAGATTTTATTTTACCACATTTAGGGAATGAGAATAAGAAATCACTTCATTTCTTGTGAGGGTATTATATTAATACTCTGACTCTCAGTATCCTTAGTCAGAGGTTCTTAGATGAAAGAGTTTTCCTTCACTCTGTACATAAATAGTTTAAAGCTATCTGTTCCAAGTGAAGAAGCATACATCAAGAAGATGGTTCAAAATTGTTCACTGTTTTTGGTGTCATAGTTGGTATACAAAGAGATTCCTCTAACACATGCAGAGCCTCAGCAAAACTTTCTTTTCTCCAAAAAATAGGCAAACAACTGAAGAGATTCAACTATACCAATGCCTGTGCAATCAGTACTCCTTTAACAATAGACTTAGAAAAATTACTGCAGAGCTGATGCCTCTCTTGGGGAAATGCATTTTTGCAACAACAGAAATTCTGTAAATCAGCATTTCCTAAATAAAGTTATATTAGAGGCCAACAAAAATAGCTCCCTGGGATAACACATTGCTTTACCAACCATGCAAACAAGGTCTAAGCCCAGCCCTTACAACATTAAAGGAGGCTTCAGTGTTGTGGTCTCTTCCACTCTCTCTGCCTCTATCTTCATATAGAATAAAATAAAATAAAGTAAAATAAAATAAAATGTGATACTGTCATTGGAAAGTAACAGCTAAAAGAACTAATTCATTTAAAAAAAAAAAAACTTAGGGACCAGGCAGTGGGGGTACCTGGTTAAGTGCACACATTACAATATACAAGTACCCAGGTTCAAGCCTCTGGTCCCCACCTGCAAGGGGAAAGGTTCATGAGTGATGAATCAGGGCTGCAGGTGTCTATCTCTCTCACTCTCCCCTCTCAATTTCTGTATCTACCCAATAATAAATAAATAAATAAAACTTAAGCAAATAAAATGTTAAAAAAAACCCTAAGGACAACCCTACTTTCCAATCTGCCTATAATGACAGTTGTGGTTTGCAACTTGATAATTAGAATTCAAAGACAATGAGTGTCCATAAATATATAAATGAATAAATACATATTACTAACTAGAGATTTTGCCTATCCTGAGACTTAACAGGGATAGATAGGCTTCACATTAGAAACAGTTAGCTAGTTGTATATTTTCCTCACCTATTATAAAAACATCAATTGCAACACTTACGAGTGGACATTAGGGACCCAATGCACAATGGTGGAGGACTTAAGTTGGTGACAGGAGTAGTATGAAGATATCTATCACAGGAAGAAAAAAACTGTACCCTTATGACAACAACAATTTTTGTTTTGGTTTTTTTTTTCTTTTTCTTTTTTTTAAATATTTATTTTATTTATTTATTCCCTTTTGTTGCCCTTGTTGTTTTATTGTTGTAGTTATTATTGTTGTTGTCGTTGTTGGATAGGACAGAGAGAAATGGAGAGAGGAGGGGAAGACAGAGAGGAGGAGAGAAAGATAGACACCTGCAGACCTGCTTCACCACCTGTGAAGCGACTCCCCTGCAGGTGGGGAGCCGGGGTTCGAACCGGGATCCTTATGCCGGTCCTTGTGCTTTGCGCCACCTGAGCTTAACCCGCTGCGCTACAGCCCGACTCCCCGACAACAACAATTTTTATAGTAATTAAGAAATAAGACTTCACATGCAGCTTTGCTTGGGGTCTAAGCAAATGGTAGGGTATATTATATCATGGTACAGCAGTATGGTATGACATTATTTAGGTACAGCAAAATAATCAATGGGGCAGAGGTATGGGCTAGTCACAATGCTGAAGAACCATGGGTCTTTTAAGCTGCTTTTACCAGAGCCGAGCTCCACATGTTCAGGTCCCCTGAGAAGTGGTCATGGTGGAGGTCTAGAGAGAAGAGCAGATACCTGAAGTAGAAGTTGGTAGGAACAGAGGAAGCATATCCGGAATACAGGCGTTTAAATAAGCTCTGACACACCCACAATCCCTTGTGGGTTTGCAGAAGTTCCTATTATGCTCAGAGGCTGACATTGGTCATATGCTAATTATTCCCAAAGTCCCATTATGAAGAATGCAAGTTGTGTTCCAACATTTCCCCACTTCTAGTATAAACATGGACAAGAGGCTCAAAGTCTGTGGTTCCTGTCTCAACAATTCTATATCATACTTTACTTAGTGAAAAAGTTAAAAAAGAAAAGAAAGATTTAAAGAAAAAAATCAATGTATTATATATTTCTTTTTTTACTTTTTCTACAACTAAAGAAAAGCAGTGGCAAAGTGTCATCTTTGACAGACAATTTCAACTTGAACACTCAGAATAAAGACAAGTCTCCTATCCCACTAATTAGAGAGGAAAACTACACACACACACACACATATATATACACACACACATACACACACACATACACACACAATATTGCAATAAATGAAAAATGGATGCAAAGGAGTATATAGAATATAATCGGAGCACAGGAGCACAGGGATTCCCTGTAGCTGCCACTCATTTTGCTAAAAATCTAAAACTATTCTTTTAAATAAATTCTAAATAATATAGGTCTATGGAATATTATGTTACAGGTGGTAGATTTTAAAAGGTAGACACATAAAAAGAGAGTTAGGCATTTACACTAATTTGGGACTTGAGAAAAGGTAGAATTGGAGTCCATTTGATGAAAGCAGAAAACTACACTAAGCAATGGCTACTAGCCCAGGATATATGCACTTTATAGAAACCATTCTCATTCTTTCAAAAAGAGAATGTTGACAATCTCTTGGGGGCTGGGAAGAGAGGGTTAACTGGAAAGTAAAGTCATTGCTTGAAAATTACAACATCAATCATCTTGTAAAAATGTGATATAACGTGCCTATTTAATTGGTCAAAATGAAAGACAAATTAATAAGGAAGTTGAAGCTTTTCAATCTAAGGTATGTGATTTCAGAAACGTTGCTAGTGGCTTTGCATAATACATAGCTTTGTCAATGGCACAATAAATGCAGTTCCCAATATTCAAAAATCCACAAGAAAAAGGAAATAGTTTTTCCGGGAAAAATAACCCTGAATTCTAGATGGTTTGTTTGTTTGATTTTCCCATGAAGGAAGGGGGGTTAAGGTCCCAGAACAACTGAAGCAAACAGAAAAAAAAAAGTGTACTTGGAAAAGTTGGGGGGAGGTCTGTGCATTTAATTATGATAACACCAGTTTGTCAGGAAAGCTAGACTCAATGAGAAAGTCCTTAATCATTAACATTGTCATCCAAGAGAAGTGCCTCTCTCCTAGCATCTGCCTGTTTGATAAATTCTGAATGACAAAGAGAGCCTGCAGACAAGAACCTGTCAATCCTGTTGCACAGAATATCGGCAAACCTCCGCGAACACAGTTTGAGCATGTATGTGTATGTGGAGTATTTGCCGTTTGTCTGTCATTTCCCCCTTCTGCTTCTTACCCTTTGTCCTTGCAAAAACCTCTCCTCCTGTTCATAATAAACAAATAGCAAAACCCAGTCTGTTCCAGTACGCTCTTCTCTCTCTGTACCTTCTGCTCTCTTTTTTTACCCTGAAGGTTTTGTCATTCCACAGCATGCTTCCAAGGAGGGCTATTTTCTCAAAAACTATTATTCTTCAGATCTAGTTTCTTTCTAGCATGCATTCTTTCCAGCATGATCCTATTTCTTCTGACCTCGAAATAATATGCTTTTACAACAGTCATGTAGGTTGGGAGATAATTAATGGTCACCCTGTCTGGCTCTGATACCTCTAAGTAGGCTTTGCACTGATGGAGAGGTCTGATTTTATTTGGTCTCTTGTTGACTCTTGTCATATGCCCCCCAACTTTTCCAGTCAAAGAACATGGCAGGTAGTTCACCAAACACAGAGCCTTACACCTCAGTCTTGCAGTCTGATCCTCTGTGATCGATAGCCTTTCCTCTTTTCTTTCTCATTTCTCCCAGCAAATAGTCTTTTAAAATAACCTAGTGATTTAGCATTTAAAGTGAAAATATTTATACTAATACATGAGCTAAGCTATTGAGATTGGTTGGTAGTGTTGGGGAGGGAACTGAGGCCAAATACTGAAAGATCACAAGACCCAAAAGAAGTGAAAAATAGTCCTGTGTCACCCAAGAGGGTATTAGTCAGAAAAATAAAATGAGATTGAGAGAAAGTAAATACATGCCTTATTGCAAAGGAAGAATTTTTAACCAAGAGTGGATGAGACTGCAGGATAGCTTCTGTGGGAAAATGGCAAACACTGCAGCAGTTGAAGTTCACTGAAGATGAACAAAAAAGAAAAAAGCGGGGGTGGGGGTAGTGCATCGGGTTAAGTGCACATGGCCATGGCGCAAAGCCCAAGGACCAGCCTAAGGATCCCAGTTCGAGCCCCCCCAACTCCCCAAAAAGAAAAAAAAAAGATAAAAATAACATTTTATGTGAAATACTTTTTTTTTAATTATGTATTAGGGGATTAATGGTTTACAGCTGACAGTAAAATACAATAGTTTGTACATGCATAACATTTCCCAGTTTTCCACATAGCAATATAACCCCAATTAGGTTCTCCTCTGCCATCATGTTCCAGGACCTGAATCCCTGCACACACACACACACACACACACACACACACACACACACACACACACACACACACACACACACACTCCAGCCATGCCAGAGTCTTTTACTTTGTGGCAATAAACCAACTCCAATGCAAGTTCTGCTTAGTGTTTTCCCTTCTGATCTTGTAGGTTTTGTTTGTTTGTTTTTAAGACTCAGTTTTGCCAGCACTTGATAATAATTTTTCAGTTTGGATATCTGCCATTCTGCCTTTGACCCAGTGGAAAAAAATGACTATTCACTTTGTACAGTTGATGAGGAATTCATAAAAAATTGTGAGGGGTACAATGTTACTTGCTGCCATCTTCCAAAAATAATTTCTATGACAGAATCTTAGTTTATATAAGAATTATAGATCTTTGCTTCATTTGGTTTCATTAGATATTCCTCTCTCCTGCCATCTTTTGCATGCCATGTTTTTCACTTTTACATTGTTAATGAATTCTATTTCTGCCCTCCATATCTAGCAAGTAAGTTCTCTGATGACACAGAATACTTTACTCCTTAAAACTTAAAGCAGTGGATGATCTAAATAGTAGCTAATCATAAACATGTATAACAATCATAAGGAGATATTATAAATTAAAATGAGTAAACTTATTGTCCATGCACTATGTTTCAGAAATTCTTCTAAGAAATTTATGTTGATATATTTCTTTTATCTTCAAAACACGGTAAAAGGTAGTATTGTTCCTGTTTTACAAGAAAAGACTGAGAGTTACAGATATAAGAAAAATAAAACTACCTAAAGTGTACTAGTTAATAAATGACAGAATACAAACCTACCTAATGCCATAACTCTGAAGGTTACAGAATTCAAACTTTATGTACTATATATCACATAGTAATAAAGAACGTTTCTGCACCTTCTGCATTCCATCAAGAATTTTGGTCCACACTCCTAGAGGGCTAAATGTTAGACGAAAACTACCAGTGGTCTCTGAACTCCAATTCCATCATGACCTGGAGAAAGAAGAGGGAAAAGGGGGGAGGGCACTCAGAAGTAGTAGGTGTGACTTAGAAAGGTTGAGAAGGCACGATAATAGAAAAAAATGGGCAAATATATATAAATGCAGATAGATAATCACAGAAGTAAATAGTCAATCCATATCTGTTATCTTGGGAAAATTAATGCAGTTTTCAATGGAGGGAATGGGAACACAGAACTCTGGTGGTGGGAACAGTGCAGAATTATATTCATGTTATCTTATAATTTTGTAAATCAATATTAAATCACTAATTAAAATTAAAATAAATAAATAACATTTCTGGGTACTTGAGAGTAGGCACTGGGCTAGATTCTTCACACATACAACCATATGCACTATGACTACATTTTACAATTATAGACTATAGTCTTTTTATAGATGAGGAAACTGTGTTGGTCTATTTACATAATCACTGTTTTGTCTGAGACCCGCCCTGTCTGCAGGGCACTGGTTTAATCCCCACTGGTTCACACTCTCTTTTCGCTCTGCCCCCTCTCCTAGTCACACCCTGTTTTCCACCATTTAATCTCCACTGGTTTGCACTCTCTTTTCACTCTGCCCCCCCCCCAGTCACATTCTGTTTTCCACCCTACCACTTCCTTCCTAGAAACTATAAATGCAGATTCTTTTCTCAATAAGCATTGTACTGCTTCCCAGCTCAGCCATGAGTCCCTGGTCGTCTGTCTCCCACCCATGAAGCTAGCCCGGTATCTGGCGCCTGAACATGGACCAGTAAAACTGGTGCACAGAGACATTAAAATATGATCAGGCAGTTCATAAGGATTAGAGTTAAGCTTTACCCGATGTGATCTCATTCTGGTGTCTATAACCATTAGCATTTTTATATACTATCACTCCAATGAAGAAATTGAAATTTCAAGTAGTCTAGATCTTTAGGTATCTAGACTGTCATATTCACTGCAGCATAATTTTTTGACTCAATAACTGGAAGTGATTTTCTATTGAGTATCATTTTTTGTTTGTCTGTGGAGCCATAAGAGCTTTAATCAACCTTATCAGGACAAGTCAACACTGCTTCTGAATATTTTTATGAAGCTTGTCTTGTTTATGTTATGAGAAAGAAGACATATTGAAGTCCTATACTCTAATAACTAAGTCACTTATAAGTTCACTTCCTTGTCTTTTTGAATATAACAACACTAAATGTAGTATTAAACAATAAGAACACAAGGATTCAAGAAATTCAGAATCCCAAACAGAATTGACCCAGATATACATACATGAAGTCATATCATAATTAAAATTGCAAAATCTAAAGACAAAGAAAGGATAATGAAGGCTGCAAGAGAAAAAGAGTCACATACAGAGAAAAGCCCATAAGTTATCAGATTTCTCCACACCAAGCCTAAAGGTCAGAAGGGAATGGCAAGATATAGATTGAGTACTCAATGAGAAAGGCTTTCTAGAAGAATATTCTAATCAGACTTCTCAGACAAGAAATGGTTTAAGGAATCCATTATCACCAAATCTGCTCCATAAGAAGTTTTGAAAGGGATTCTATAAATGATAACAGCAAAAATGTTGCAGATAAGAACACCTAAGAGAAGTTTAAAATGATGGCATTGAAATATATTAAATTCAAAATATTAATATACATCTGACCTTGCTCACTAAAAAGGCATAAAATTTAAAATGGATCAGAAAACATAACCTAACTATATGTTGTCCACAGGAATCCCATCTAACTCAACAGGACAAAAAACAGACTCAAAGTGGAAGAAAGAAAAACCATCATAAAAGTTAATGGACTACAAAAAAGACAGGAACAGCTATAATTATATCTGACACAACAGACTTTTAAATAAATTAAGTAATAAAAAAAAACCAAGGGTGTATATTACACAATGCTCAGGGGATCAGTCAATGATGAAGACTTAGCAATTAACATCTATGTATCCAATGAGAAGCCATCAAAATTATGCCCAACAACTACTTAAGAGTTAGGAAAATCCACTGATAGCAACACAGTAATCATAGGATACTTTTAGCTCAGACCCTTCCCTCATCACATTATTCTATGCATTATTTGTCATTCTCTCCCCCCTCTGTCTTCCCCTCCTCTCTCCATTTCTCTCTGCTCTATCCAACAACAATGACATCAATAACAACAATAAAACAACAAGGGCAACAAAAGGAAATAAATACTAAAAAAAATTGTTCAAAAAAAGAATAGGAGATCTAAGCAGAGCCTGAATTCTATATTTGACAAGGCTATCTGAAGTATAACATGTTTTTATTGGAGAATCCCTAAAAGTGGCACAGTATGTTTTTAAAGTATTGAATTTGCATATATGAGGTCCCAAGTTCAGTCCCTGGCACCACATCTATCAGAATAATGGTCTGGTCCTTTCTCTCATAAATATATAAATAAAGTTTTAAAGACATTTTTCATATAAGATACCAAGACCCACAAAAATATAGATGTGATTCAGTAAAAAAATAGAGGAAGAGCAAAATATCTCTGGAGACAAAAACTGGTAAACTTTGGTCCCTTGACAAAAATCTGACCTACTATGTGTCTTTCACTAAGAAGTGGTGAGTAAAAAAAATGGCTTTAACATCATAAGTAGCTAAAGAAATCTTTAAAATAATATTTTACATTGGTGTTACATAAGTTGTATGTGGAAATTTTCATCTACAGTACTTTTGAATGTTAGTATCCACCAAAATACATTTTGCCATTTTTGCATTGTCTTTGGCTACTTTCACAGAATTTAGTAGTTACAGCATAAGCTACCAGACTTGCAAAGTCTAAAATAATTATTACATAGGAAGACTGTAAAGGGCTGGGTGTTTGTTGTTGTTGGTTTGTTCGAGGTTTTCTTTCTTTTTTTTTTTTTTCTTTAGGGGTTGTTAGTCAGCAGCAGGGCCCACAGGTGTCCTGAATTGGGAAGATTGGCCCAACCAGCTTCCAGCTTCTGGGGCAGGTGGGGTCGGCATGTGCCCCAATCAGACCTAACAGGCCAGCTTCTCCTGAAGGGCTGTTAAAAAAGAAAACTAAGAGGCAGACTCTTCAAAAACAGCCTTGATCATTTATAATGTGTAAGGTACCTGATCCAGAACTCTGAAAAATACGGAGCTATAAAGTAACATATTCAGGATCCTAGAGTTTTAAGGTTTAGAAAGAAAAACATGCCTAGATGCCTTCTGTAATAATGATTTGTAAGATCACAAAGGATTCAGAACAGTAAGGCAACTGATGCCTGGGTCCCAGGATTACTCAGATTCAAGGACAGATATTGTTTTAGAATTCATCATCACCACCCCTAAGAAAACCACCAAATCTATGTAACTATAGTAGACACTACACCAAATCAGTCCACCATCTTGATTTTTTTAAATTTTTTAATGTCTTTTTAATTATTTATTTATTTATTATTGGATAGAGACAGAGAGAAATTGAGGGGTGGGAGAGAGAGAGAGGGAGAGAGACAGAGAGACACCTGCAACCCTGCTTCACCACTTGTGAAGCTTTTTCCCTGCAGGTGGAGACCAGTGGCTTAAGCCTGGGTCCTTGAGCACTATGGTGTGAGTGCTTAACCAGGTGTGCCCCCGTCTGCCCCCCCACCATTTTGTTTTATTAATTTATTGTCATTATGAGCAAGGGAGATAACATAATCATTAATACAGACAGACTGTCATGCCTGAGGCTCTGAGCTCCCAGGTTCAGTCCCCCACCCAACCATAAGGCAGAGCTAAGCAGTGCTCTGGAAAAAGAAAGAAGAAAAAATAATATTTTCATTTAATCTGGTACATATCTTTTTCTAAAAACTAGGTTAGCTACTCTTCTATATGCCTGACCTATTCATAGTTGCTCTTAATACATTCTCTGATTGAGACAAGGGTGAGAGAAGGTTCTATTCTGTTCTCAATCCTGAAAGCAAGAATTCTAATAACTACATAGAAGCTTCTTGATGGCTTTTTTCTTTGAAGGGAGATGTGAACGTAGTAACTCCTTAGAACTTTAGGACATGTCCCCACCTTCTAAGTACATGAATCTCAACACGATCTTGCTGTTACACGAATCTCAACATGGCCTTGCAATAAAGCCACCAACAACATATCTACATTGACTTAATTGAAGTATTCACCGCAGCATTCCCTCTTCAACTAGTCTGACTGTTTCGTTCAAAATTTCATAGCTACACTAGGTTTCATAGCTACACTAGCTGTCTTGTTGGCTAAAAGTACAAAGAAAAGGATACACTCACTATCAGTTGGAATTCTGATTCTGTGTCCTTAAAAATCAAATTTATTTCATCTGCTGTTTTAGCCATATTACCTGAAGCATTGTGTGTCTTTTTAAAGCAATCATCTTTGTCCTTTTCCAGTGGTAGGAAGGGAGGAAGAAAGAAAAAATGAAACAGATGAAATACTCTAAAAATAAATCTATCAGTAATGATTAATGATAAGACAACGAGAAGATATACTTTTATCCTTCTTTTTCTTCATTTTTTTTTTAGACCCATCCCTCCCACCCACTCCCACCCCGCACTGGCCCAGGAAGCTGCATGTCTACCCCTCACCACAGGGCTTTTACTTTGGTGCCTTACTTACAATTTGGTCAGGTCCTGCTTTTAGTTTCCCTTTCAGATCTTCTTAGTCAACTTCTGTTGATGAGTGGGATCATCCCATACTCATCTTCATCTTTCTGACTTAGCTCACTTAACATAATTCCTTCTAGCTCTGTCCAAGATGGGTCAGAGAAGGTGGGTTCATTGTTCTTGATAGTTGCATAGTATTCCATTGTGTATATATACCACAGCTTTCTCAGCCACTCATCTGGTGTTGGACACCTGGGTTGCTTCCAGGTTTTAGCTATTATGAATTGTGCTGCTATGAACATAGAAGTACACACCTGTTTTTGGTTGGGTGTTATGGAGTCCTGGGGGTATAACCCCAGGAGAGTAATTACTGGATCATATGGAAGGTCCATGTCTAGACTTCTGAGAGTTTTCCAGACTGCTCTCCACAGGGGCTGTACCAATTTATATTCCCACCAGCAATGTAAAAGGGTTCCTCTGTCCCCACAGCGTCTCCAGCATTTGTTGCTGCTGTCATTTTTGATATATGCCATTCTTAAAGGAGTGAGGTGGTATCTTAGTGTTGTCTTAATTTGCATTTCTCTGACAATCAGTGACCTAGCGCAGTTTTTCATGTTTGTTAGCCTTTTGGATCTCCTCTGTAGTGAATGTTTTGTTCATATCCTCTGCCCATTTTTGGATGGGGTCATTTGCTTTTTTGGTACTAAGTTTGCTGAGCTCTTTATCTATTTTGGTGATTAGTTTCTTGTCTGATGTATGTCATGTGAAGATCTTCTACCATTCTGTGAGGGGTCTCTTTGTTTGTTTAATAGTTTCTTTGGCTGTGCAGAAGCTTTTCAATTTGATGTAGTCCCATTGGTTTGTTTCTGCTTTAGTCTTCCTTGCAATTGGGTTTGATTCATCAAAGATGTCCTTGAGGTGTAGGTGGGAAACTGTTTTACCGATGTTTTCCTCTAAGTATTTGATTGTTTCTGCTCTGACATCTAGGACTTTGATACATTTGGAGTTGATTTTTGTTTCTGGTGAGTAAAGTGGTTCAATTTCATTCTTCTGCATGTTTCAACCCAGTTTTCCCAGCACCATTTATTGAAGAGAGCCTCCTTTTTCCATTTCATCCTTTGATCCCCCTTATCAAAGATTAGATGTCCATAGGTGTTGGGATTTACTTCTGAGCTTTCAATTCTGTTCCACTTGTCTGTGTGCCTATTTTTGTTCCAGTACCATGCTGTTTTGATGATGATGGCTTCATAATATATTTTAAGGTCTAGGAGTGTGATGCCTCCATTTCTGTTTCTTTTCCTCAAGATGGTTTTGGCAATTCTAGGTGTTTTCAGGTTCCACATAAATGATTGTAGTGTTTGTTCTATTCTCTTAAAGAAGCTTGGTGGAACTTTGATGGGTATTGCATTAAATCTGTATATGGCTCTGGGGAGAATATTCATTTTGATGATATTTATTCTTCCAATCCATGAGCATGGGATATCTTTCCATTTCTTGGTATCAGTTTCTATTTCCTTGAGTAGCGACTCATAGTTTTCAGCATACAAGTCTTTCACTTCTTTGGTCAACTTTATTCCTAGGTATTTGATTGATTTTGCTGAAACAGTAAATGGGAGTGATTTCTGGATGTCTTCTTCTTCAGATTTAGTGTTTGCATAAAGAAATGCCACTGATTTTTGTACATTGATTTTGTAGCCTGATACCTTGCTATATTGCCTAATAACTTCCAGGAGTTTTCTGCTGGATTCTTTAGGTTTTTCTATGTATACTATCATATCATCGGCAAATAGTGAGAGCTTGACTTCTTCCCTTCCAATCTGTATTCCATTGATTTCTTTCTCTTGCCTGATTGCTATGGCTAGAACTTCCAATACTATGTTGAAGAGTAACGGTGACAGGGGACCGCCCTGTGTAGTTCCCGATCAGAGGGGGAATGCTTTCAGCTTCTGTCCATTGAGTATGATGTTGGCTGTAGGTTTGCTATATATAGACTCCACTATCTTGAGGAATTTCCCATCTATTCCCATTTTTTGTAGAGTTTTGAGCATGAATGGGTGTTGGATTTTGTCAAAGGCTTTCTCTGCATCTATTGAGATAATCATGTGGTTTTGGCTTTGCTTTTACTGATGTGGTGAATGACATTGATTGACTTACAGATGTTGAACCAGCCTTGCATTCCTGGGATGAATCCCACTTGGTCGTGATGAACAATCTTTTTGATATGTTGCTGTATCCGGTTGGCCAAGATCTTGTTTAATATTTTGGCATCTATGTTCATCAGAGATATTGGTCTGTAGTTTTCCTTTTTTGTTCTGTCCCTATCAGCTTTTGGTATCAGGGTGATGTTGGCTTCAAGAAAGTGGAAGGGAGTATTCCTGTTTCTTCAATCTTATGGAAAACCTTAAGAAGTATGGGTACTAACTGTTTCCTGAAAGTTTTGTAGAATTCATTTGTGAAGCCATCTGGTCCAGAACTTTTGTTGTTGAGCAGGTTCTTAATAACAGTTTCAATTTCTTTGTCTGTGATTGGTGCATTTAGATTTTGTAGTTCTTCTTGGTTCAGTTTTGGAAATGCATAGGTTTCTAGGAATTGTTCCATTTCTTCCAGATTCTCTAGCTTGGTGGCATATAGTTCTTTATAGAAGTTTCGCAGGATTCTCTGGATTTCTGTGGTGTCACTTGTGATTTCTCCTCATTTACAATTCTATTAATTTGAGTCTTCTCTCTTTTTTGTTTGGTGAGTCTGGCTAGGGGTTTTTCAATTTTGTTTAATCTTTCAAAGAACCAACATTTGGCTTCATTGATCTTTTGTATGGTTCTTTTATTTTCGATGTTGTATATTTCTGCTCTAACTTTAGTGATTTCAGTCCTTCTGGATGCTTTAGGGTTCCTTTGTTCCTCTTCCTCTAAGTCCTGAGGTGTGCAGTAAGGTCGTTCATTTGAGCTTCTTCTTGGTGTTTAATATGTGATTGTATGGCTATAAGTTTACCTCTGAGCACTGTTTTTGCTGTGTCCCAAATATTTTGATAGGTTGTGTCTTCATTTTCATTTGTTTCCAGGAACATTTGAATTTCCTGCTTGAGTGAATCTCTGACCCACTGGTTCTTAAGGAGTATGTTGTTTAGTTTCCAAATTCTGTGACTTTTAATAATTATCTGTTTGTTGTTAAATGTTAGTTTTACTCCACTGTGGTCTGAGAAGATACTTGGGATGATTTCAATGCTCTTGAATTTATTGATGCTGTCTTTGTGTCTTAACATGTGGTCTATCCTTGAATATGTGTTATGTGGATTTGAAAAGAAGGTGTATTCCAGTTTTTTGGGGTGAAGGACTCTGAAAATGTCCAAGAGGTCTAGTCTGTCAATATCTTCATTCAATTCTCTTGTATCTTTGTTGGTTATCTGCTTTGTTGATCTGTCTAAGTGTGAGAGTGGGGTATTGAAGTCTCCCACTATTATTGTATTACTATTGATGTATTTTTGAAATTCTTTCAGTAAATGCTTGACGTATTTAGATGGTCCCTCATTGGGTGCATAGATGTTAATGACTGTTAAGTCTTCTTGGCTGATTGATCCTCTAATCATTATGTAATGTCCTTGCCTATCTTTTATTACTTTAATTTAAAATCTATCGTGTCTGAGATGAGAATGGCTGTTCCTGCCCTTTTTTTGTGGTCCGTTAGCCTGTATGATAGTTTTCCATCCTTTCACTTTAAGTCTGTGTTTATCTTGTTGTGACAGATGGGATTCTTCCAAGCAGCATATGGTTGGATTATGTTTTCCGATCCATCCCCCAACTCTGTGTCTTTTGATGGGTGAGTTTACGTCATTGACATTTATTGATATTATGGATTTAATGTATTGTAGTGCCATTGTTCAAAAAAATTTTTTTTGTTTGCTCTGATATATTGCCAGTATTATAGTGATGTTCTTGTTTATAAGAGGTCTTTTAGAACCTCTTTCAGGGCTGGTTTGGTAATGGTTGCCTCCTTTAACTGTTGTTTGAGAAGGTTTTGCTCCCTCCATCTAGTTTGAATGAAAGTCTAGCAGGATATATTATCCTTGGTTGAAACCCTTTTTCATTCAGGGGTCCATAGATATCTTGCCATTCTCTTCTGGCTTTTAGAGTTTTAGTGGAGAAGTCTGCAGATAATCTTAGGGGTTTTCCCTTGTATGTAACTTTTTGTTTCTCTCTTGCAGCCTTTAGGATCCTTTCTTTATCCTTACTTCTTCTCATTGTGACTATGATGTGTCTTGGTGTCTTCAGGTCTGGGTTGATCCTGTTTGGTACTCTCTGGGCCTCTTGAATCTTGATGTCCTTTCTGTTATTCAGGTCTGGGAAGTTTTCTTCTATTATTTCCTCTAGAATGTTTGCTTCCCCTTCCTCTCTTTCTTCCTCTGGCAGGCCAATTATGCGAATGTTACTTCTTTTGAGATGATGCCATATGTCTCTGTTGTTGTTTTCAGTGTCTCTCAATATCTTTTTAAGCTCTTTCACCTCTTTCTTCATTTTCTCTAACTCATCCTCTGTCTGATTAATTCTGTTTTCTGCTTCTGTTAGTCTGCTTTCCCTTGCCTCAGCTTCTTTCTTCATTACAGCTATTTCAGCATTCATTTCTCTAATTGCCTCAAGATAATCAGTATTTTCCTTGGGGGGTCTCAACTGTTGTTTCCATAATACTGCCATTCCTTTCCTCCAATGTTGTTTTCATTTCTGGAATTAATAAATTTATTAATGCTTGCATACTTTTCTTATCTATCGTTACTTCTGGCTGATTTGTAGTTTCTTCTGGGCTCTTGTCTTCATTCATTGGAGTAGCAGTTTTATTTGTTATTGATCTACCCATTTTTTTAATTTATGTGTTTCTTTTTTTATGCTCTGTTGTTCCTCAGCTGTTGTGTCTTGAGTACAAGCAACACTGTACTAAATACCTTTATGACAATTTCACTCACCAACCACAGGAATTATAGTAGCAACTGAAGCAAGTATTGAAGCAGTTTAATCACTACCAGTTAGCCAAACTATTTCTCCAGTCCGTGAAAAAATAGTAACCAAATCCCAGTGAAGAAGAAAGAGAAAAGAAAGAAGGGATAGCAAGAATAGACAGTTATGCAAATCTACTACCCACTATATATTCTAGGGGTAACACAGGGAAAAGGGAAGTAGAGCAGAGATACACACATAGTCTACTCTGAGTCAGATTTCTTCCCCAAAATAATTCACAAATTCAGAAAGGCAAAGAAGAAGGAAGAAGTGTATGATAAGATTAAAAAAAAAAAGAGAGACAAGTGAGAGAAAAGGGAATAGATAAAAAAAAGCGCTATAATTAAAGAGCAGTGAAAGGAAAGGTTTTTTTATTACTTTATTTTTAATTTAATTTAATTTAATTTTTAATTAGCTAGGAGGA
Source organism: Erinaceus europaeus (assembly GCF_950295315.1). Taxonomy (NCBI): domain Eukaryota; kingdom Metazoa; phylum Chordata; class Mammalia; order Eulipotyphla; family Erinaceidae; genus Erinaceus; species Erinaceus europaeus. The sequence goes on from NC_080176.1 coordinate 56,896,794, forward strand.
GGAGGAAGGGGAGAACCTGTAGAGGAGGTAGGAGTAAGGAGACAAGTTCCTCCCACAATAGATAAGATGCCCACTACCCTATCAATGAAAGATACCCTAAGAGTTAATTCTGATCAACCTAAAGGGGGGAAGATATATGTCTTTATATAATATTAATAATAAAAAAGATCAGGGTAAAAGAAAAAAAAAAAAAACCCTGTCCCAGATTACCTCAAACCTTGTGATCAGAGGCAGCTGATTGTTAAGAATGAGAAAAAAAAAAAAAAAAACACCACCTCAGGACTAGACAAGGATAGCTGAAATAGACAGTTATGCAAATCTACTATACACTGTATATTCTAGGGGTGGCTAAAGGAGGAAGGGAAGTTGAGCAGAGACACTCACAGTGAGAGTCCACACTGAGTCAGAATTCTTCCCCAAAATAATTCCCAAATGTGTATCAGTGAATTCAAAAAAGCACACTGTTTGGTGGTGTGGGGGCTGGGGCCTATGGCTTTGGAAGCTGTAGGATTAAGGAAGCTGTAGGATTAAGGAAGTTGTAGGATTAAGGAAGAAATGATGACAAGAATGAGAAAAAGAGCAAAAATCAGTGGGGGGTGGGAGTGGGTGAGAGGGATGGGTCACAGTCTTTTGGTGGTGGGAATGGTGTTTATGTACACTCCTAGTAAAATGTAGACATATAAATCACTAGTTAATTAATATGAGAGGGGGAAAATCAATTGTATGTCTCAAAGTTTTTAAAAACACAAACTGAATATTTTTAATATATAGGCTATGTATTTGATATGCGGACTCTCTCAAAAGCCTAGACGAAGTAAATTAGAAGCATCCAATAGCACAGCTATATATAAGATACTGGGTACTGTACATCAAACCCTAACAAAATGACTTTTCAAAGTTAACCCAATTACCAAATAATGTGATGATAACATTAACTATCGATTGTTTTTTGAACCCTAAGACAGTAGGAACCTCACATCTCCACTATAGAGCCCCTACCTCCCCCAGTCCTGGAACCCTTGGAAAGGGCCCACTTTCCCGTATGCCTCTCCCAATCCATATCAAATAATATTGCATCCGCCGATCACAACCTAACCAACACAACGATTGCCACCTCAACATCCTTCACCTCAGACTGTGTCCAGAGACTTCATGTGTGGAATGACAACCCTTCAGCTTCATTACTCAGGTGAGACTTTTCCTTTTATAGTACACTCTAATTTCATCTCAGGTGGTTCACTTTCTAACAAAGTCCCAAAACCTAGATATACACCAGTTTCTGTGAGAGAGAGCTTATGTGCACACGTATCCATAAACTACTGCAAAATATATACCTGAAAGCAGAAGTACACTAGAGTTTACAGTGAGTACCTCCCTAACACTTCCTTTCCACTATTCCAAGCTTTGGGTCCATGATTGCTCAACAATTTGTTCGGCTTTGTATGTTAACTATCTTTTCAATCACCAGGTTCCAGATGCCATCAGGATGCTAGCCAGGCTTCCCTGGATTGAAGACCCCACCAATGTGTCCTGGAGCTCAGCTTCCCCAAAGACACACCCTACTAGGGAAAGAAACAGGCAGACTGGGAGTATGGACCGACCAGTCAACGCCCATGTTCAGCGGGGAAGCAATTACAGAAGCCAGACCTTCTACCTTTTGCAACCCTCAATGACCCTGGGTCCATGCTCCCAAAGGGATAGAGAATGGGAAAGCTATCATGGGAGGGGGTGGGTTATGGAGATTGGGTGGTGGGAATTGTGTGGAGTTGTAACCCTCCTACCTTATGGTTTTGTTAATTAATCCTTTCTTAAATAAAAAAAATTAAAAAAATAAATTAAAAAAGAACAGTCATAAAAGAGCAGTGAAAGGAAAGAGTTTTTTTTATTTATTTGTTTATTTTTAATTATTTAATTAGCTATGCGGAGTTAGGTGGGGGGGTTTGGCTACTTAGAAAGAAAAAAGGCCAGAGGTTTTAGGAGGGTATAGACTTAGAATGAATGATACTCCCTGGTGGGACAGGAATTTGGTAAAGACAGAAGCTCAGCAGGGGAGCCTACTAGGTGCTGGTCCCCAGGGATTGGTTATGGGGGGGGGGGGGGGGACGTGTGCTTTATAATTAAACGGAAAAAAAATTTTCCCCCTTTTTTTCTACTCTGTTTCTTAACCCAAATTAAGTTTAGTCACCTCCTTGGTGTCACCGCTAGGACCCCTTATTGACTGGGCTACTAAAGGCAGAAAATCCTACCGTTTCCAGAAGATGTGGTCAGAGCTCAAACCACTAGCAGCTTCTCAGTCCGCCATCTTCCGGGAACCACCATATCCTTCTTTTTCTTTAAATATTTATTTATTTATTTATTTCCTTTTGTTGCCCTTGTTTTTTTTCTATTATTATTGTTGTTATTGATGTCATCGTTGTTGGATAGGACAGAGAGAAATCGAGACAGGGAAGACAGAGAGAAAGAGAAACATCTGCAGACCTGCTTCACCACCTGTGAAGTGATTCATTCCCCTGCAGGTGGGGAGCCAGGGGCTCAAACTAGGATCCTATACTGGTCCTTGCACTTTGTGCCACATGTGCTTAACAAGCTGTGCTACCACCTGACTCTCACTTTTATCCTTCTTTGAAGATTTTGATTTTTACATAGTCATTTTTAATAAAATGATAAAAGATAATCTTTATATATAGCTCAGCAAATCCCTACAGTTTTGAAAGGTGAGTTCTTAAAAATTTGTTGTCCATCCCTTGATGGGGGCAGAGCCAAGATGGTGATTTTGGAGCCACAGCTACCATTAGCTCCAAGGGGCAGCTGCTTGCAACCTGGGATCCACTTGATAGGGTAGGATACTGGGCTGTCTGTAGGAGGGTGAACACAGTCTAGTTGACACCAAAATACAGTCCCATAACTCTCTCTTGGTCAGGGGCACAAAAGACAATCCTTTGATTATTTCTGAGCTCATACCCTACACACACACAGCAGTACCAGCCCCCAGGGGCAGCACAGCTGCTCCTAGCAGTCTCCCCACTGAGCTATTTTCTTTACCAAGATTCCTGGCCCACCAGGGCTATCATTCCAAGCCTCTTCTTTTAACTTCTCTCTTTTTTTTTTTTTTTTTTTTTAAGTGGCTGGATCCCTATTTGAGTGAAAAAATACTTGACCAAGCAGAGTCTTATCCCTGCCTGGGAAAGACTGCCTGGAGATTTTTTTTTTTTTTTTTGATACTTCTTACATTTGGCTGTCTTTGCCCAGGCTGCCTGCAGCCAATTGAGCAGTCCAAGCTTCAGACTGACTGTTAGGGGGTTTCTACTTTTTTTATTATTTTATTTTATTACTACTATTATTATATACATGTGTCCCTTTTCCATCCACCTTCTTCAGGTTGACCAAAATTAACCATTGTTGTTTTTTCCATTGCTAGGTGACTGGATGTCCTATCCATTATAAGAGGAACTTGGTTCTCACTACCTCTTCTCTCCAGTCTCCTTTTTTCCCTCCTCCTAGCTAATTAAAAACTGTAAACTCCATTGATTAGATTTGGTCTGGGGCCCATATTCAGCTTAGGAGCCTATGTGCTCTGCATCCCTGTAGATCTGAGCTCACATTCTGTGGTCATGAGTAGGAACATTCTAAGCTGCCCCAATATCGACCCATTATTATATAATAATAGTAGTAACTCTCAGGCCGAAGTTGAAAAACAAGACCAGAAAAGAAAACACAAGTCGAACCTGAAATGGAATTGGAGTATTACACCCAAGTAAAAGACTCTGAGGTGGGTGGGTGGGTGGGGAGAATACAGGTCCATGAAAAATGATGAATGAAATAGTGGGGGTTGTATTGTTAAATGGGAATCTGGGGAATGTTATGCATGTTCAAACTATTGTATTTACTGTTGAATGTAAAGCATTAATTCCCCAATAAAGAAATAAATTATTAAAAAAAAAAGTAGAAACCCCCAGTTAACAATACTTATACCCTTTCCCATATTAGGGAGCTACTCTCTTCACAGATCCAGCTTTCTTGTCCTTTTTCCAGCCATGACATCATCTCCCCAGACAATAACTTGAATCCACCTGAATATCAGATTTCAGGCTTAGGGGAAAAAGAAAGCTAGTATAGCTACAGGCCCTTTGAAATATAACTAAAATATGCCCACTAGCTATCTACAAAATGGAAGGACCCCCCCCCCAACTCTTCATCTGCACTATTCCAGTCTTTAGGTCCATGACTGGTCAACAATTTGTTTGGCTTTGTATGTTAACTCTCTTTTCAACCACCAGGTTCCAGATGCTAGAATGACGCTGACCAGTCTTCCCTGGTCAGACGACCCCACCAATATGTCCTGGAGCTCTGCTTCCCCAGAGCCCCACCCCACTAGGGAAAGAGAGTGACAGGCTGGGAGTATGGATCAACCAGTCAACGTCCATGTTCAGTGGTGAAGCAATTACAGAAGCCAGACCTTCCACCTTCTGCATCCCACTATGACCCTGGGTCCATACTCCCAGAGGGATAAAGAATAGGAAAGCTATCAGGGGAGGGGGTGGGATATGGATATCTGGTGGTGGGAATTGTGTGGAGTTGTACCCCTCTTATCTGTCCTTTTCTCTTCTGTAGCAGTTAAACTATTTGAATAAAACAGCCTAAAAACTAGAGCTTTTGCAGGAAAACTTATGAGTGAAGGGGGGGAAAAGTAAACCTGCAGAGAGAACCTATTTCTTTTTTTTAATTTCTTAATTGGGGAATTAATGTTTTACATTCGACAGTAAATACAATAGTTTGTACATGGATAACATTTCCCAGTTTTCCATATAACAGTACAACCCCCACTAGGTCCTCTGTCATCCTTCTTCAGTCTGTATTCTCCCCACCCACCCAACCCATATAGTCTTTTACTCTGGTGTAATACACCAATTCCAGTTCAGGAGAACCTATTTGTAATATTCATCCTATTATTCATTCACTATGACATCTTGAAAAAGAATTCATATGAATAAGGTATATGAATGTATGAAAATAAACATTGAAGTGCTGCAGAATGAGTCAAGGTCAGATTGACAAGGTGTGTCTTTTTGTCTGATGTGGAATTTCATCAGAATCTTGAAGAAAAGGGAATAAGACAAGAATGATAAGAGAAGATGCACAGAAACCAAGAGAGCTCAAGATATATTTAAGGAGCACAGGTACTTGCCATGACTGGGACAAACAAATGCACTAGCAAAGTCAAGGAAGATTAATGTAGAAAGAAAGAGTGAGACCACTAGTCATTTTTTTCAGGAATGTCATTAGCCCTTTTATGGGCCTCTTCAGGACCCTATCCTCAATACACACTAGCAATGGTAGGGACTGTCCCACTCTTTAAAGAGAGACTGTGTCATCCTAGTCGGCCACTTGAGGAAGATTGGTCCTGAAATGAGTGCAGCCAAGAAGGTTCCCATCTGTGACCATGAACTGCAAGCTCAAGACTGACAGGGACTCAGAGGTTATATAGGCTCCTGTGCTGTATATGTATATACTTGACCTCTGTGTCAGATCAATGTGGTAAACAGTTGATTGTATTTATGTATTTTTTCAAGTTATAGCTGTCCTAGCCTGGTATCCAAGTTCTATTTTCTAATTCGACAACACTGTCCCAGGCAATATTTTTAGTCCACCTCCATGTTAGCTATCAAGCTCAGGCAAATATTACTAAAGTCCTGGGCTACTAGCAACATACCTGAAATAGACATCATAGCTTCTTTCCTCCCTAAGGTCTCTATTCTCATTTGCTCTATTCTTAATCTTGGTTCCTACTTATTAACCATTTTGTTCTGCTTTATATATTACTGCCTTTCAACCACCAAGTTGCAGCTGCTACCATGATGCCATCCTGACCTCCCTGGACAGATGACCTCACCAGTGTGTCCTAGAAACTCTCCTCTCTAGAGGCCTACCCCAACAGGGAAAGATAGAGACAGGCTGGGGGTATGAATCCACCTGTCAATGTCCGTGTCCAGCAGAGAAGCAATTATAGAAGCCAGAACACCTTCTTTCTGCACCCTAAGGTGATTTTATTTATTTTTTTTTCCCTTCTTTTTTTTTTTTTTTAATTTTTTATTTAAGAAAGGATTAGTGAACAAAAGCATAAGGTAGGAGGGGTACAACTCCACACAATTCCCAACACCCAATCCCCATAACCCACCCCCTCCCCTGATAGCTTTCCCATTCTCTATCCCTCTGGGAGCATGGACTCAGGGTCGTTGAGGGATGCAGAAGGTAGAAGGTCTGGCTTCTGTAATTGCTTCCCCGCTGAACATGGGCGTTGACTGGTCGGTCCATACCCCCAGTCTGCCTCTCTCTTTCCCTAGTAGGGTGTGACTCTGGGGAAGCTGAGCTCCAGGACACATTGGTGGGGTCTTCAATCCAGGGAAGCCTAGCCAGCATCCTGGTGGCATCTGGAACCTGGTGATTGAAAAGAGAGTTAACATATGAAGCCAAACAATTTGTTGAGCAATCATGGATCCCAAGCTTGGAATAGTGGAGAGGAAGTGTTAGGGAGGTACTCACTGCAAACTCTAGTGTAGTCCTGCTTTCAGGTATATATTTTGCAGTAGTTTATGGATACGTGTGCACATAAGCTCTCTCTCACAGAAACTGGTGTATATATAGGTTATGGGACTTTGTTGGAAAGTGAACTACCTGAGATGAAATTAGAGTGTACTATTAAAGGAAAGGTCTCACCCGAGTAATGAAGCTGAAGGGTTGTCATTCCACACGTGAAGTCTCTGGATACATTCTGGGGTGAAGCATGTTGAGGTAGCAATCGTTGCTTTGGTTAGTTTGTGATCGGCAGATGCAATGTTGTTTGGTTTGGATTGGGAGATGCATACGGGAAAGTGGGCCCTATCCAAGGGTTCCAGGACTGGGGGAAGTAGGGGCTCTATAGTGAAGATGTGAGGTTCCTGCTGTCTTAGGGTTCAAAAAGACAATCGATAGTTAATATTATCATCACATTATTTGTTAATTGGGTTAACTTTGAAAAGTCCCTTTGTTATGGTTTCCTGGACAGTACCCAGTATCTTGTATATAGCTGTGCTATTGGAAGCTTCTAATCTACTTGGTCTAGGCTTTTGAGAGAGTCCGCATATCAAATACATAGCCTATATATTAAAAAGATTCAGTTTGTCTTTTGAGAAACTTTGAGACATACAATTGATTTCCCCCTCTCATATTAATTAACTACTGATTTATATGTCTACATTTTGCTAGGAGTGTACATAAACACCATTCCCACCACCAAAGGACTGTGACCCATCCCTCCCGCCCACTTCCACCCCCCACTGGCCCAGGAAGCTACATGCCTACCCCTCACCACTGGGTTTTTACTTTGGTGCCCTACTTACAATTTGATCAGGTCCTGCTTTTAGTTTCCCTTTCAGATCTTCTTAGTCAGCTTCTGTTGATGAGTGGGATCATCCCATACTCATCTTTATCTTTCTGACTTAATTCACTTAACATAATTCCTTCTAGCTCTGTCCAAGATGGGTCAGAGAAGGTGGGTTCATTGTTCTTGATAGCTGCATAGTATTCCATTGTGTATATATACCACAGCTTTCTCAGCCACTCATCTGTTGTTGGGCACCTGGGTTGCTTCCAGGTTTTAGCTATTATGGATTGTGCTGCTATGAACATAGGAGTACACACCTCTTTTTGGTTGGGTGTTATGGAGTCTTTGGGGTATAACCCCAGGAGAGGAATTATTGGGTCATATGGAAGGTCCATGTCTAGCCTTCTGAGAGTTTTCCAGACTGCTCTCCACAGAGGCTGTACCAATTTACATTCCCACCAGCAATGTAAAAGGGTTCCTCTGTCCCCACATCCTCTCCAGCATTTGTTGCTGCTGTCCTTTTTGATGTATGCCATTCTTACAGGAGTGAGGTGGTATCTTAGTGTTGTCTTGATTTGCATTTCTCTGATAATCAGTGACCTAGAGCAGTTTTTCATATGTTTGTTAGCCTTTTGGATCTCCTCTGTGGTGAATGTTTTGTTCATTTCCTCTGCCCATTTTTGGATGGGGTCATTTGCTTTTTTGCGGCTAAGTTTGCTGAGCTCTTTATATATTTTGGTGATTAGTTTCTTGTCTGATGTCTGGCATGTGAAGATCTTCTCCCATTCTGTGAGGGGTCTCTCTGTTTGTTTAATAGTTTCTTTGGATGTGCAGAAGCTTTTCAATTTGATGTAGTCCCATTGGTTTGTTTCTGCTTTGGTCTTCCTTGCAATTGGGTTTGATTCATCAAAGATGTCCTTGAGGTGTATGTGGGAAAGTGTTTTACCAATGTTTTCCTCTAAGTATTTGATTGTTTCTGGTCTGACATCTAGGTCTTTGATCCATTTGGAGTTGATTTTTGTTTCTGGTGAGATAAAGTGGTTCAATTTCATTCTTCTGCATGTTTCAACCCAGTTTTCCCAGCACCATTTATTGAAGAGAGCCTCCTTTTTCCATTTAATCCTTTGGGCCCCCTTATCAAAGATTAGATGCCCATAGGTGTTGGGATTTACTTCTGGGCTTTCAATTCTGTTCCACTGGTCTGTATGCCTATTTTTGTTCCAGTACCATGCTGTTTTGATGATGATGGCTTTATAATATAGTTTAAGGTCTGGGAGTGTGATGCCTCCATTTCTGTTTCTTTTCCTTAAGATGGTTTTGGCAATTCTAGGTGTTTTCAGGTTCCAGATAAATGATTGTAGCGTTTGTTCTATTCTCTTAAAGAAGCCTGGTGGAACTTTGATGGGTATTGCATTAAATTTGTATATGGCTCTGGGGAGAATATTCATTTTGATGATATTTATTCTTCCAATCCATGAGCATGGGATATCTTTCCATTTCTTGGTATCAGTTTCTATCTCCTTGAGTAGCGACTCATAGTTTTCAGTATACAAGTCTTTCACTTCTTTGGTCAACTTTATTCCTAGGTATTTGATTGATTTTGCTGAAACAGTAAATGGGAGTGATTTCTGGATGTCTTCTTCTTCAGATTTAGTGTTTGCATAAAGAAATGCCACTGATTTTTGTACATTGATTTTGTAGCCTGATACCTTGCTATATTGCCTAACAACTTCCAGTAATTTTCTACTGGATTCTTTAGGTCTTTCTATGTATACTATCATATCATCTGCAAATAGTGAGAGCTTGACTTCTTCCCTTCCAATCTGTATCCCTTTGATTTCTTTCTCTTGCCTGATTGCTATGGCAAGAACTTCCAATACTATGTTGAAGAGTAACGGTGACAGTGGACAGCCCTGTCTAGTCCCCGATCTGAGGGGGAATGCTTTCAGCTTCTCTCCATTGAGTATGATGTTGGCTGTAGGTTTGCTATATATAGACTCCACTATCTTGAGGAATTTCCCATCTATTCCCATTTTCTGTAGAGTTTTGAGCATGAATGGGTGTTGGATTTTGTCAAAGGCTTTCTCTGCATCTATTGAGATAATCATGTGGTTTTTGGCTTTGCTTTTATTGATGTGATGAATGACATTGATTGATTTACGGATGTTGAACCAGCCTTGCATTCCTGGGATGAATCCCACTTGGTCATGATGAACAATCTTTTTGATGTGTTGCTGTATCCGGTTGGCCAAGATCTTGTTTAATATTTTGGCATCTATGTTCATCAGAGATATTGGTCTGTAGTTTTCCTTTTTTGTTCTGTCCCTATCAGCTTTTGGTATCAGGGTGATGTTGGCTTCATAAAAGGTGGAAGGGAGTATTCCTGTTTCTTCAATCTTATGGAATAGCTTAAGAAGTATGGGTATTAACTGTTTCCTGAAAGTTTTGTAGAATTCATTTGTGAAGCCATCTGGTCCAGGACTTTTGTTGTTGGGGAGATTCTTAATAACGGTTTCAATTTCTTTGTCTGTGATTGGTGCATTTAGATTTTGTAGTTCTTCTTGGTTCAGTTTTGGAAGTGCATAGGTTTCTAGGAATTGTTCCATTTCTTCCAGATTCTCTAGCTTGGTGGCATATAGTTCTTTATAGAAGTTTCGCAGAATTCTCTGGATTTCTGTGGTGTCAGTTGTGATATCTCCTGCATCGTTTACAATTCTATTAATTTGAGTCTTCTCTCTTTTTTGTTTGGTGAGTCTGGCTAGGGGTTTGTCAATTTTGTTTAATCTTTCAAAGAACCAACATTTGGCTTCATTGATCTTTTGTATGGTTCTTTTATTTTCGATGTTGTTTATTTCTGCTCTAACTTTAGTGATTTCTGTCCTTCTGGTTGCTTTAGGGTTCCTTTGTTCCTCTTCCTCTAAGTCCTTGAGGTGTCTAGTAAGGTCATTCATTTGGGCTTCTTCTTGGTGTTTAATATGTGATTGTATGGCTATAAGTTTCCCTCTCAGTACTGCTTTCGCTGTGTCCCAAATATTTTGATAGGTTGTGTCTTCATTTTCATTAGTTTCCCCTAAGGTGATTTTAATCCATAATCCCAGAGGGGTGAAATGTTAGGAGAAGATGGCCAGAAGGCTCTGAACCTCAATTACACTGGGACCCGGAATGTTTGTCACTGGGATTGTTTTATTTTATATTGCCTCTAAAAGGGAAAAAAAAAAAATCTGGAAAACACCAGAGGAAGTCAGGCACTGTTTCTCTTATCTGCGAAGAAAGAGGAAAAAGGATGGACACTTGGAAATAGTAATAGCTATACATGACTTAGAAATGAAGTGAAGGCAGGGGCATAGGAGTAAACAAAAAAAAGTGGGCAAAATAATAGCTATAGTTATGTAGAGTCAACCCATATTTAGGACACTGAGAGAACTATGATAGTCTCTGCCAGAGGGGTATAGGGACACATAAGCTTGGTAGTGGGAATGGTGTAGAATTATACCCCCATGGCCTTATAATGCTGTAAATCACTAATAAAAATAAATTTTAAAAGAAAAGGTGAGTTAAAGTCACAGTTAGAGGTCTTGAGTTTAAGAGTTGAAAGTTGTGTGTTTATTTGAGATACAAGGAGTGAGCCATATTTTTAGAGTGATTATTTAACAATAATATGAAAGGTCTATCAGGAAGAAAATGGGAAGGAGACGGCATCTATCAGAAGCCACTGCTTTCAATCAGCTAGGGATGAGACGAGGCCCTCAGCTGATACTGAGGTTGCATTGGCTACCCTGAAGTATCTGATAACTAGTAAGGACATGAAGGAACCATGAAACAGCTCTTCTTGAAAAGTTGTCATCAGAAATAGCCAAGTCTGGGGCCAGGTGGTGGCACAGCTGGTTGAGCGCACATGTTACAGTGCACAAGGACCTTGGTTCAAGCCAACAGTCCCCACCTGCAGGGGGAATGTTTTGCAAGTGGTGAAGCAGTATTGCAGATGTCTCTCTGTCTCTCCCTCTCTATCACCCCCTTCCCTCTCAATTTCTTGCTGTCTCTATACAGTAAATAAAATAATGATAATAAAAAAAATTTTTTTAAAGAAAAGAAAAGGCCAAATCCTAAGAGAGACAGACAACCTGGGAGAAGAAATCAGCTCACTTTCAGCCTCAGTTTTTGAAGTGTTGACATCTGGGGTCTGAGAGAACTCTAACATACCTCACAGATAAGGCTTTGAGGAAGGAATGTGTGAGAAGGAACTGGGAGCTACAAGAAAGGCTGGAGCATTCATTTCCCAAGATTTATCAGTTGAGCTAATTTTCCAAAGCAGACAAGAGATAGGCTTAGAAAAATCTAGCCAGAAGGTAGACAGCTCCTCAGGGAATCTGAATAATGTAAAAAAATAAATAAAGAAAAGAAAAGAAAAGAAAAGAAAAGAAAAGAAAAGAAAAGAAAAGAAAAATGTAGAACTCTCATAGAGCCTCTTGATGGTCTGAACCTGACCTTCTCGAGAGGTCTGTGAACAAAAGAGAGACTTCAATTTGAGCCAAACATGGCTGACCCAGTCAAATGGGGATCTAAATGCCCAGGAGAGCTGAACTATATTTAAATGCAATATTATTATTACTTTACTGGAAATTTGACTCCAATCCTCACTTTAAATAGACAATAAACAAAGCATTTTTTTCTTCAGAATGATTGACACTCAAAAGGTAATACCCTTTAAATTCCTCCAATTAAAGCAAATTTAATTTTAAGTTTAATTAAAGGAAACTTTAATTAGAGAGAAGATTAAATTTTAATTAAATTTCTCTAAAATCTTCACACCGGCCTTTACAGCTAATATTTCTGTCAGAAACCAAATCCCTTCTTAATATTCTTAAATTCTATTCTAGCATTTTCTTTCGTATTAAAACAGCATCTCACCAGCTGTACCTGCCACTGTGAAAATTATTCCCATCTTAAAATACTGGAAATGCAGCTGAGGAACCTAAGTGTCCCTGAGTAGAGAAGGAAAAACAACAGATTCTATTATTGATGAGATTTTCTTATTTTCAATCTCTTCCCAGTCCATTTTGAGGTGATTAGGTGTGGTGAGCCTGCTGTGAGCTGGGTATACTCCATCACAATATCAACAAATGTTTATGGAACACCTACTGTGTGCATGGCCCTGCACTAAGTTCTCAACATAGGAGATAAATGTCGCTAAAATACTAGCTCAGTCAGATAGAGCCCAGCCCACAGAGCCTGGGACAGCATCGCCGCTTAGATGCTTGGCTGCAGTTCCATTCCTGGTGTCTGAAAGCACTCTGTTCTATTGTTCATCTGCCTGCCATAGCTTGGGAGCCTGAAAAACTATGGGTTCAGATTGTAGGCATAAATTGCTGCTAGCTAACTATATCATCTTCACAGACAACCTAAACTCTCCATTCTCACATTTCCCTTCTATAAAATAGGGTGATAAAAAGTGACATGCCTCCTTCCCAAGTTATATACTAAGAATTACATGAAATAATATAGGTAAGAAGTAGCTTAACTGCAAAGTGCTAACATTACCTTCCTCCTAAAACTCATGTCCTGATGGCCTGCTCTCTATCAACTCATAGTCAAATTCAGTACAGGTCATACTTCATCTCCTCCTAGTACTGATGGTGATTGAGCCCTCCCCCCTCATCCCCAAAGGTAATGAATGTTCTCTCTTTAGACATTCACTTCCATGTAAACCCTGATGTGGATGCTTTATATTTACAAATACTGACAGAAAGCAGAACCCCAATTTTCTGCTTCCAGACACATAAAACAAAATTCAAGGCTTTAAGCATAAGAGTGAAATTTAGAAGAGAGGTGAAGCCAGTGAGTTGACTCCTAAGAATAATGTTTCCCTTGCATGTATGAGACCCCAGATTTGATCCTTGACACCACATAAGAAGACAAGAACAAACAGGGCCTCATAGTGGCAGTGGTGCTTGGCACTCCTTCACTCAGCCACAATGAAAACAAAGAAGATAATACAAAGATTTCATTCTGTGGAAGTTACCTTTAATTTTCATGACAAGCACACCATCTACCCTTTGCAGTTCATAGATTGAATTTCAGGCCAGTGTGAAAGAGCTGGGCTGAGCTTGGCACCCCAATTCAGTGTCAGTCATACACCCCTTCCTTGAGTCCCCAATATATGCAAGGACTTCTGAGGCACACTACTGAAAGTTATTCTCTACTTGGCTTCTCTATGCTCACCTCCTACCATTGATAGAAAATTCCTCCTACCCCAGATCACATTTAGGTCCTCAACTTGGACTCCCTCCCCTAAATATACACGTATCCAGACTTCAAAATGTCCATCAAAGTCCAGCTCCTCCAAAAAACCAGTCCAACTCCCCAGCTCTCATTCTGTATCTCAATGACTCCAGAAAATACATAGGATCTTTTCATATGACCTGGTTCCTTAGTGTACCCAGATACCAGTCCTGTCCCTCCAATCACCTGCAGTTTCTTTTTTATTTATTTATTGGATAGAGATAGCCATAAATTGAGAGGGTAGGGATGATATAGGGGAAGAGGGACAGAGAGACACCTGCAACACTGCTTCACCACTCACAAACATTTCCAATTGCAGGTGGAGGCCGGGGGCTTGAGCTCAGGACCTTGTGCATTGTGACATGTGCACTTAACCAAGTACTCCACCACCTAGCCCTTCACCTGAAATATATATCCTACTTCTTTGATTGTGTCAGTGCTTGGTCATATATTGGAGGTAGCCAAAAAGACACTTAGTCATTAACTCCATTATAAAAGGAAGTAAAAAAAAAAAAAAAGAAAGAAAAACTTCTGGTTTGTTATTTTTGAGATATACTAGAGATACTAACATTCTCAAAGAGCAGTGAGTATAAGAATTATATAAGACAAGAAACCAACAAAAGACAGGAATGATCAGAAATGGAAGGTATATCACTGGATCTGGCACAAGGTAACAGAAATGTGGAAGGTATTTTCTTTGTTCCTTGGTGTGTGTGGGAGAAGTCAAAAGGTCTCCAAAGTATGAAACGGAGCTGAAGGGCAAAGGACTCGAAAGAAGTGAACTCAATTAGCCAGCTCTGGATTGCTGGTTATCTATTATTGAACTGTAAAATGGGCACAGTGTAATTCTCATGTTTCTTCTCAGAGAACTTTTGTAAGACCTAATTATTTATTTTTGTATAAGACTTTGAACTCTCCAGATGAAAGACACCACAGGCAGTTCAAAGGATGACTATATCATTATTAGCTGTAGTTAGACTCAAAGTGAGAGGCAAGGCATGACCATTTTCAGTACACCTGTCAGTAAAGTCCTTTTCTGTTTTTTTTTTTTCATTTGTAGAATTTCCATGGCTAAATTAAACCTGCTTTTCATTACTTCTTTACTGGCAATTTAAAAAAGATCAAAATGGGACATGTAATAAGGGTGCTGAATGCTGGACTTCTGGAGGCGGAGCTACGAGCAGCAGATCGCTTTCTCTCCTCTCCTCTCCTCTCCTCTCCTCTCCTCTCCCAGATCAACTAGGAATACCAAAGGAGACCACCCAGACCGAAACAAGCAGGACTAGAATGACCACAGGAACCCAGTAAATCACCCGTGAGTACAAACACGCGTGGCTGGTGACAGAGAGGAGAGAGGGGCCTAAGGAGAGATTAAGTGACTGCTAACAGTTCAACAGTTTACAGTGGAGACACCACCTCCAGTCTGCTCCACAACAAGGGGACAGCTGAAGGGAGGAAAGGACTCCCCAGAGACTCACCAAGTGCAACTCTGAGTCTCCATTGCTACTACCCTCAGAATCTGGAGCAGCAACAGGGAGGGACACCAGGGGACAGAGATCTAACCGGGAAACTCAGGAGAAGACCTATACCTCAGTGGCATAGCTGAGGGGCTGTGAAAGTCTCTTTGCATAACCACTGGATTATCTCTGCCACATCCTGCTTTATCTCTTGGTCAGGAGTCAGTGATTAAGCTGAAGCCTATTGATAGTTTAAAAGCCCTCAGGCTCCCTTAGCCTACAGGGAAGAAAAAAAAAAAAAAAAGAGGCTTTTACACCACTGAGCTCCAACTCAGGGATTGAAAAAACTGTTAACTTCCACCATGGTAAACCCTTTAATTAAATTACTTAGACACAAGTCAATCCAGGCAATAGTGATCAATAATTTGAAAAGTACTGATAAAGGGAACTCATAACATAATATATAAAATGGTTAAAACAACAAGAAGAAATATTGGAGAATCAAACCAGGACAAGAGTCCAGCTAAAAGTCCTCCAGAGGATGAAGCACAAAACAACGAGTTCAACATCCAAACATTAGCTAAGGAAATAATAACAGGAGTGAGTAAAGAATTTGAAAAAATTGTAATCAGAAATGCAGGAACAACAAATGAGAATATGGAAGAAAATTCTAATTATCTCATGGTTATTAGAGAGCTGAAAGCTGAAATCGCTGAGCTAAGAAGGCAACTAGCTGAACAAGCTAAAACAGTATCAGAGCAGGGCAACAAAATAGATGAACTCCAGAAAGCAGTAGAGGGCAGAGAGAATACAATCTATGAGGCTGAAGACAGAATTAGCAAGATTGAGGATGAATTAGAGACAACTAAAAAAGAAGTAAGAGATCTCAAAAAGAGATTAAGAGATGCTGAAAACAACAACAGAGTCCTATGGAATGACTTCAAAAGAAACAATATATGCATTATTGGCTTACCAGAGGAAGAAAGAGAAGGAGAGGAAGAAAGCATTCTCCAGGCCATAATAGCTGAAAATTTCTCTAGTCTAGACAACACCAAAGACATAAAGATTCAAGAAGCCCAGAGGGTCCCAAACAGAATTAACCCAGACCTAAAGACACCAAGACATGTCATACTTAGAATGGAAAGGAATAAGGATAAAGAAAGGATCCTCAAGGCTGCAAGAGAAAAACAAAGAGTCACCTACAAAGGAAAACCCATAAGATTAGCAGCAGACTTCTCCATACAAACACTACAGGCCAGAAGAGAATGGCAAGATATCTATCGAGTGCTCAATGAGAAAGGCTTTCAGCCAAGAATACTATATCCTGCTAGACTGTCATTCAGACTAGATGGAAGCATCAAAACCTTCTCAGACAAGCAACAGTTGAAGGAAGCAACCATCACCAAGCCTTCCCTGAAAGAAGTTCTGAAAGGTCTCCTATAAACAACCAGACCACCACAAATAGGACATATATCAAAACACTCTAAAACTCTACAAGAATGGCGTTAAAATATCTTCAATATTTGATGTCAATGTCAATGGCCTGAATTCACCTATTAAAAGACACAGAGTAGGAAGATGGATCAGAAAACACAACCCAACAATATGTTGTCAACAGGAAACTCACCTAACTCAACAAGACAAACACAGACTTAAAGTGAAAGGATGGAAAACTATGATACAAACCAATGGCCCACAAAAAGGGGCAGGAACAGCTATTCTCATATCTGACATGAGAGACTTTAAAATAGATAAGATTAAAAAAGATAGGAATGGACAATACTTAATGCTCAGAGGATCAGTCAATCAAGAGGACTTAACAATTATTAATATCTATGCACCCAATGAGAAGCCATCTAAATACATCAAACATCTACTGAAAGAGCTACAGCAATATATTAACAGTAACACAATCATAGTAGGGGACTTCAACACCCCACTATCTCAACTTGACAGATCATCCAGGAAGAAAATCAGTAAAGACATAAGGGAGCTAAATGAAGAGATAGATAAACTAGAACTATTGGACATTTTCAGAGTCATTCATCCCAAGAAACTGGAATACACATTTTACTCAAATCCACATGGATAATTCTCAAGGATAGACCATATGTTAGGCCACAAAGACAGCATCAGCCAATTCAAACGCACTGAAATCATCCCAAGCATCTTCTCAGACCACAGTGGAATTAAACTAACACTTAACAATCAACAAAAGATTAGTAACAGTCCCAAAATGTGGAAGCTCAACAGTACACTTCTTAACAACTTCTGGGTCAAAGAGGAAATCAAGAAAGAAATCAAAATGTTTTGAGAGTTCAATGAAAATGAAGACACAAGCTATCAAAATATTTGGGACACAGCTAAAGCAGTCCTAAGAGGGAAGTTCATAGCTATACAAGCACACATTAGGAAACAAGAAAAGGCACAAATCAGGCTGTTTATTTGTGCCTTTTCTTGTTTCATCTATTGCACATCTCAAAGACCTATAAGAAGAACAACAAAGGAATGCTAAAGCAACCAGAAGGACAGAAATCACTAAAGTTAGGGCAGAAATAAATAACATTGAGAATTGGAAAACCATACAAAAGATCAATGAAAGTAAATGTTGGTTCTTCGAAAGAGTAAACAAAATCGACAAGCCTTTAGCCAGACTCACAAAACAAAAAAGAGAGAAGACCCAAATAAATCTGATACTAAATGAAAGAGGAGAAATCACAACAGACACTGCAGAAATTCAACATATCATGCGAGGCTTCTATGAACAACTATATGCCACCAAGCTAGAGAACCTGGAAGAAATGAATGATTTCCTAGATACCTACCAACTTCCAAAACTAAGTAAAGAGGAAGTGGATAACATGAACAGGCCCATCACAGCTAATGAAATTGAAACAGTTATCAAAAATCTTCCCAAAAATAAAAGTCCTGGACCAGATGGCTTTACAAATGAATTCTACAAAACTTTCAAAGAAGAACTAATACCTCTACTTTTAAAAGTCTTCCAGAAGATTGAAGACACTGGAATACTCCCTGCCAGCTTCTATGAAGCCTGTATCACCCTGATACCAAAAGCAGACAGGGACACAACCAAAAAAGAAAACTACAGACCAGTATCTCTGATGAACATAGATGCGAAAATATTGAACAAAATTCTAGCCAACCAGATACAGCAGTATATCAAAAAGATTGTTCATCATGACCAAGTGGGGTTTATCCCAGGCATGCAAGGTTGGTTTAATATAAGTAAATCAATCAATGTGATCCACCACATCAACAAAAGCAAGACCAAAAACCACATGGTCATATCAATAGATGCAGAGAAAGGCTTTGACAAAATACAACATCCCTTTATGATCAAAACACTACAAAAAATGGGAATAGATGGAAAATTCCTCAAAATAGTGGAGTCTATATATAGCAGACCTACAGCCAACATCATACTCAATGGTGAAAAACTGGAAGCATTTCCCCTCAGATCAGGTACTAGACAGGGCTGCCCACTCTCACCATGACTATTCAACATAGTGTTGGAAGTTCTTGCCACAGCAATCAGGCAGGAGCAAGGAATTAAAGGCATACAGATTGGAAGAGAAGAAGTCAAACTCTCCTTATTTGCAGATGATATGATAGTATACATAGAAAAACCTAAGGAATCCAGCAAGAAGCTTTTGGAAATCATCAGGCAATACAGTAAGGTGTCAGGCTATAAAATTAACATTCAAAAGTCAGTGGCATTCCTCTATGCAAACACTAAGTTAGAAGAAATTGAAATCCAGAAATCAGTTCCTTTTTCTATAGCAACAAAAACAATAAAATATCTAGGAGTAAAGCTAACCAAAGAAGTGAAAGACTTGTATACTGAAAATTATGAGTGACTACTCAAAGAAATTGAAAAAGACACAAAGAAGTGGAAAGATATTCCATGTTCATGGGTTGGAAGAATTAACATCATCAAAATGAATATACTACCCAGAGCCATCTACAAATTTAATGCTATCCCCATCAGGATCCCAAGCACATTTTTTAGGATAATAGAAAAAATGCTACAAATGTTTATCTGGAACCAGAAAAGACCTAGAATTGCCAAAACAATCTTGAGAAAAAAGAACAGAACCAGAGGCATCACACTTCCAGATCTCAAACTGTATTATAGAGCCATTGTCATCAAAACTGCTTGGTACTGGAACATGAATAGACACACTGACCAGTGGAATAGAATTGAGAGCCCAGAAATGAGGCCCCACATGTATGGACATCTAATCTTTGACAAAGGGGCCCAGACTATTACATGGGGAAAGCAGAGTCTCTTCAACAAATGGTGTTGGAAACAATGGGTTGAAACATGCAGAAGAATGAAACTGAATCACTGTATTTCACCAAATACAAAAGTAAATTCCAAGTGGATCAAGGACTTGGATGTTAGACCACAAACTATCAGATACTTAGAGGAAAATATTGGCAGAAATTTTTTCTGCATAAATTATAAAGACATTTTCAATGAAACGAATCCAATTACAAGGAAGACTAAGGCAAGTATAAACCTATGGGACTACATCAAATTAAAAAGCTTCTTCACAGCAAAAGAAACCACTACCCAAACCAAGAGACCCCTCACAGAATGGGAGAAGATCTTTACATCAGATAAGAGTTTAATAACCAACATATATAAAGAGCTTGCCAGACTCAACATCAAGACAACAAATAAACCCATCCAAAAATGGGGGGAGGAACTGGACAGAATATTCGCCACAGAAGAGATCCAAAAGGCCGAGAAACATATGAAAAAATGCTTCAAGTCTCTGATTGTCAGAGAAATGCAAATCAAGACAACAATGAGATATCACTTCACTCCTGTGAGAATGTCATACATCAGAAAAGGTAACAGCAGCAAATGCTGGAGAGGGTGTGGGGTCAAAGAAACCCTCTTGCACTGCTGGTGGGAATGTAAATCGGTCCAACCTCTGTGGAGAACAGTCTGGAGAACTCTCAGAAGGCTAGAAATGGACCTACCCTATGACCCTGCAATTCCCCTCCTGGGGATATATCCTAAGGAACCCAACACATCCATCCAAAAAGATCTGTGTACACATATGTTCTTGGCAGCACAATTTGTAATAGCCAAAACCTGGAAGCAACCCAGGTGTCCAACAACAGATGAGTGGCTGAGCAAGTTGTGGTACATATACACAATGGAATACTACTCAGCTGTAAAAAATGACTTCACCGTTTTCAGCCGATCTTGGATGGACCTTGAAAAAATCGTATTGAGTGAAATAAGTCAGAAACAGAAGGATGAATATGGGATGATCTCACTCTCAGGCCGAAGTTGAAAAACAAGATTAGAAAAGAAAACACAAGTCGAACCTGAAATGGAATTGGAGTATTACACCAAAGTAAAAGACTCTGGGGTGGGTGGGTGGGTGGGTGAGGAGAATACAAGTCCATGAAAGATGATGAATGACATAGTGGGGGTTGTATTGTTAAATGGGAATCTGGGGAATGTTATACATGTACAAACTATTGTATTTACTGTTGAATGTAAAACATTAATTCCCCAATAAAGAAATAAATTATTTTTTAAAAAAGGGTGCTGAATGCTAATTTTTTGCTCTCTATAGAAAGACAAAGTATACATCTCAGATGTTTTTTCTTAGAGTCTGCATGAATTTTACAGGATTGTGGCTTTTCTTCTTCCTCAGAAAAACTGGGGCTAAAGTAACTGGAGGATGGAGGTGAAAATTCATCCATTTTAAATGTTGGTTTTTCCTTCTTTATACTCAATGACAAACTTTCAAACTGCTAAATGAAGGAACACAGAAAAAAGAAAGATAGAAAGAAAGGAAGAAAGAAAGAAAGAAAGAAAGAAAGAAAGAAAGAAAGAAAGAAAGAAAGAAAGAAAGGAAAAGGAAGGAAGGAGGAAAGAAACTCTGAATAGAACCTTCCACCTTCCTTCTCATTATCAAAATGTTGCCGACAATGCAGCTGACATTTCTTGTCTGGCTCATGCTCATGCTCATGCTCATTCTCTCTCCCTCTCCCTCTCTCTCTCTCTCTCTCTCTCTCTCTCTCTCTCCTCCACACACCTTCATTGCATAGTTTAATCTCGGAAAGTGGGTGTCCCCAGAATTTAACAGAAATGGAATTTGATGATTTTCTTTTCCTGTTCTGGTTGAACGCTTCTTTGGGGTCCACTTTCCATCAAGTGCTGTTGCCTATAGGTCATGTCTGCCTCATACTAAGGTCCCCATTTGCCTCTGGCTTGCTTTCTTGCTTGCTCTTTCCTTGACCTTTTTGCTTTCAACAATATCTTCACTGGAAATATGCTTGCTACAATTTTTTCCTCTATCTCTATTGAGGCATACTTGATAAAGAAAGAAACTGTGTTAATATAGCTATTCAGTGTATTACTAGTACAGCTGGGGAGTTTATTATGCAACATAAACAACAAAATCATCCATTTTGGTAACAGTCCCTTAAAATGTGATGATTCAGCAACAATAGCAACAATCCCTTAGCGCTCAGACACAATGAAATGGAACATTTAGAAAAGTCCACATCTTTTCTTCTCTATTCCCTCAATGTCCCATAGTCCTAGTCCAGGAAAATCTATTACACACACACCACAAAGCTGCCTCTGCTTTCATACCCTGCATGTAAACAGAGTTATTCTCATTAAATTCATTTCCAGTAATTTCCCAATGTCCTCAGGCTTTTTTTAATTCCTTTAAAACACAACCATAGGCATCTCTGACTTATCATCCATCACCAAACATTTGAATTTAAATTAAAAAAATCATTCAATTATTATCTCAAGCATTGGAGTAAGAGACAGGTGACCCACACTTTGATCCCTACTTTGCAAATAATTAAGTTTTCTGACCCAGAATAAATCATTTCATCTCACTAAGTCAAATTTCTTCACTAGTAGCATAATGAATATAACTCTCTGGCCCATTCCACATGGTTGTTGTAAGAAATATTTGAGGACTGAAAAGACATTTAAAAAGTCAAATGCTTATTCTTGCCCACGTCTACCATATGAAACCCCTGTCCTGACATCTCTGGTGTCACCACTTCACCTGTTCATCATTGACTTAATACACCTCTGAACTCATTCAACATGCATCAGTTCTTCACTGACTGTATGCCATATCGCTGAGACACAAACTCCCATGGGCAAATCAAGGAGCTTGAAAGATCTGCACCTCGTGAGAGACTCAAAGACGCCTCATTCAGATACTTCACCCAGTCTCTCAAAGTAGAGAAAGACCTGCAGTAGAAATTCTCTACTATAAATATGGAGTGGGGTGGTGGGGAGACAGCTCAGCAGTGAAGCAAGTACCTAGCATATGTGAGGTCCTAGATTCCAGCTCTAACACAACATAAAACAAAGAAGAAAGAGAGAGAGAAAATGAATGAATGAATGAATGATATTAAGGGAAAGGAAAGATGGAAGGAAGGAAGGAAAGAAGGAAGGAAGGAAGGTAGGAAGGAAGGAAGGAAGGAAGGAAGGAAGGAAGGAAGGAAGGAAGAAGGTGTTACAGGTTAGGTTCAAGCCCCTGGTCCCCACCCGAAGGGGGAAGCTTCACAAGTGGTAAAGCAGGGCTACAGTTGTCTTTCTGTCTTTATCTCTCTCTACATCCTCCTCCTCCCCTCTCAATTTATATTTTTCTCTACCCAATAATAAATAAACAAAAATATAATTTAAAGAGAAAAACTATAAGAACAAAAAGTTGCCTTGGTGTTTCTCTTTCTCATAAAAATAAACAACTATATATCTAAGTAACCAAAGGAATAATAGACATATTCATTAGTCCTTGCTGTTTCTGATAGATGAACA
This sequence comes from Erinaceus europaeus, assembly GCF_950295315.1. NCBI lineage: Eukaryota > Metazoa > Chordata > Mammalia > Eulipotyphla > Erinaceidae > Erinaceus > Erinaceus europaeus. The sequence continues at coordinate 56,919,733 of NC_080176.1, forward strand.
GATGACAGATAGACAAATGATAGATGATAGATAGATAGATAGACAGATAGATATGTAGATAGATAGATAGGGTCTACAGCCATCCCACCCTGAACACGCCCGATCTCGTCTGATCTCGGAAGCTAAGCAGGGTCAGATCTGGTGAGTACTGGGATGGGAGATAGATGGATAGGTAGATGACAGATAAGACAGACAGATAGCAAAACACCAAAACTTCTTTCAATGCATTAGAAGCATGGATTGAACCTTAGTGGTATACATGGCCAAGCAGCATATTGTCCAAGTGAGCTATTTCATTGACCCCTAGTTTTTGCTATCTTATTTAGTCTCCCACCATTCATTCCTCTTTCCTAATATGATATCCTTATAATTCTTTTCCCACAGAGTCAAAGCAGACTCAACCCTATGGTAACTGGATATTCCTTCTCTGATACATAAAACTTACTCACAGTGACAGAGATTTTAAGTAATAGGAACTTGTTAATTATATTCATGTTCCCTGACCAATCTCTCTTTACATGAAATAGTTTCATTTTTGCTTTAGTTAGCCAGAGATGCCTGCAACAAAAATAGAATCAATTTAAAATAAATAGATAGCAGCCATATGCTTTATCCTTTGTGTGATGTTTCTTTGTGAAAGTGAGTGTCTGAAGCATACAAAATCACCTAAGGATTGACTATATTCATTTACTCATCCAACAAAATTCCAGTGAATATCAGCTCTGTTTCAGGCACTGGGTGCTCATGCAGCTTGTAGAGAGTCAGGGAAGACAGACTGTTAACTACTCACCCGAAGCATAGTAAGTGGACATGAGAGGCAGGTCTTATTGAAGGGCATGGTAAGAAATTGAGGACTAAGAAGGGAGGTTTCCAGGAAGATTTCCATATTTCATTTAAACATGGGGGATAAGGAAGGAAGTTGTAGGTAGAAAGAGGGGGCTTGTGGGTTGAGTTTCAGAAAGCAGGGCAACAATATGTGCTACCCTGCCCCTAGGGATAAAGCCACACACTCTGCCCACTGCCTTGTTATTTCAGGAGTCACCAGGGAACAGGGAAAAAAGCATGTAAGAGAGAGCTGGAAAAACAAATGCTAGCTCAGTTCTGACAGCTAAGTCACTGCATGAACTTGAAAAGGCACTTCCTTTTTATTCATTTTGTCTGTGAAGTTGAAATGGAAGGATATGAGTGAGATCATCTGGTATGCATCCTTCTATTTTGGGGTTCTTTCACTAAACGTGATTCCTTGAAGCTCCATCCAAGATGAGGCAAAAGAGATGACTTCATCATTCTTAATAGCTGAGTAGTATCCCAGTTAGTATATATAGATAACTTTCTTTCTTTTTTTATTTAAGAAAGGAGACATTAACAAAACCATAGAATAAGAGGGGTACAATTCCACACAATTCCCATAACCCGATCTCCATATCCCATCCCATCCCCTGATAGCCTTCCCATTCTCTCTCTCTCTAAGAGTATGGATCCAGGGTCATTGTGGGTTGCAGAGGGTAGAAGGTCTGGCTTCTGTAATTGCTTCCCCGCTGAACATGGGCATTGACTGGTCGATCCATATTCCCAGTCTGCCTCTCTTTCCCTAGTAGGGTGGGGCTCTGAGGAAGCGGAGCTCCAGTGCACATTGATGGGGTCGTCTGTCCAGGGAAGTCTGGTCGGCAGTAGTTAAGAAAGTTAACTTTCTTAACTACTCATCTGTTTTGTTGGACACCTGTGTGGCTTTCAAGTTTGGGCTACTTCAAATTATGTTTAATAAACAAAGATAGAAAGAAGAAAAAAAAGGTAAAACTTGGACTGGGCTTGGGGAAGGAAAGTGGGGAGGCTGGGGATCGGGTTAGGGGGATAGGGTCCTTATGCATGGTGGTGGAAAGACCTAGATGGGGGATGAGAGTTTTTCATAATCCTATCCCAGGAAGATGAAAAAGTATACTCATATGTTGGCAAGTATACTGTCAACCATTAGCACCCCCCTCTGGCAATAAAAATAAAATTTAAAAATGGAGGGGGTTGGGAGTCGGGCTGTAGGGCAGCACATGGCCCAAAGCACAAGGAACGGTGTAAGGATCCCAGTTCGAGCCCCCAGCTCCCCACCTACAGGGGAGTTGCTTCACAGGCAGTGAAGCAGGTCTGGAAGTGTCTCTCTTTCTCTCCCCCTCTGTCTTCCCCTTCTCTCACCATTTCTCTCTGTCCTATCTAACAATGATGACATCAACAACAACAATAACTATAACAACAATGAAAAACAAGGGCAACAAAAGAAAAAAATAAATATAAAAATGGAGGGTGTTATAAAATAGAAGCATCTAATATTTTATGATCTTGCATATATTGCTCACCTTGACTTATAAATAAAAGATGCAGGATGAACCACATCAAAAAGGACAGTCAGTCTTCTCTGCTTTGCTCAGACTGGGATGGATCAATGTAGTGCGGTATAACTAAGAAGGCAAAAAGCACACTGTATATGTGGGAGACTGGAGAGAATAGCAGGCAGAAAGACAAGAAAGGATTGAATATTCCTGCACCCAACTTTATTAGCCAGAACTAGTTCTGCAAAGTATTCATTCCCCTCTTTTCTGTTATAACAGCACTTCACTCCTATTGTTTTACTCATGGTTGTGTATTTGTGTTCCTTCGTTTTATTAACCAAAAAAATTTTTTTTAATTTCATTATTGGAGGATTAATGGTTTATAGTTGACAGTAAAATACAATAGTTTGTACATGTATAACATTTCCCCAGTTTTCCATATAACAATACAACCCCCTCTAGGTCCTCCTCTGCCATCATGTTCAAGGACCTGAACAACCCTCCCCCACCCCCAGAATCTTTTACTTTGGTGCAATACACCACTCCAGTCCAAGTTCCACTTAGTGTTTTCCCTTCTGATCTTGTTTTTCAACTTCTGTCTATGAGTAAGATCACCTCATATTTATCCTTTTGTTTCTGACTTATCTCACTTAATATAATTCCATCAAGCACCATCCAAAATTAACCAACCATTTTAGTAATAGAAACAATTATAAGCAGGCCCTGAGCATTAAGTCCTGCTCAAAAATGGTTAGAGTTCATGATCCAGCATAATTTATGTTATCTCATTAGATGAAATAAAAAAAAATCTATTTGTTTAGAGAAGAGTTTTGTGGTAAGAACAAGCCATCTGAACATGAAGCTGTGTTTTTGGTCACCTGTAAAAGATATGCATGTGATTAGTGAATATGCATTTAGCTCTAACATCATCTTCCTCTGAATGACTAAAGATGTTTGAGAAGTCATCCCAGGCCAGGAAGATAAACACCAGAGAAGAAAAGAATAATCTGAAAGATCTGGACATCCTTTCATGAGACAGGAAAAACACATGAAAATTATATTCTATCTGAAAAGAAGGAGGAGGAGGAGGAGGAGGAGGAGGAGGAGGAGAAATGTAAGCACAAAACTCTGAGTAAGTTTCTTTCTCAGTAAAATTTACTGAAGGAACAATGAAGAAAGTTTTGTTGGACTAGGGAAGGTAGCTTACTGTGTTTAAGTACAGAATTTACATGCCTAAGACCCTAGAGGTCCCAAGTATCACCATACTGGAGCTGAGTACTGTGCTTCTAGTCTTTCTCTCTTTCAAATAAATAGATAAACATAAAATGGTAAATTTTCCTTTTTACCCCATCTTGGATGGAGCCTGAATAAATCATATTAAGTGAGATAAATGAGAAACAAAAGGATGAATATGGGATGATCTCACTCATAGAAGTTGAAAAACAAGATCAGAAGGGAAAACATTAAGCAGAACTTGGACTGGAGTTGGTATATTGTACTAAAGTAAAAGACTCTGGGGTGGGTTTGGGGAATGGTTCAGGTCCTGGAGTATGATGGCAGAGGATGACCTAGTGGGGGGTGTATTGTTATATGGAAAACTGGGAAATGTTATGCATGTACAAACTATTATATTTTACTGTTAACTGTAAACCATTAATCCCCCAATAAAGAAATTTTGAAAAATAGATAAGTAAGTAAATATTTTTAAATATATTTAAAAATAAATCTTTGTTGATACTATTCTAAAGTATGAGAAAAAAATAGAAGCCAAATACAAAGTAAATGCCATTCCTCCAAAAGAATTAGATGACCACAGTATTGTTAAGAAAACACAAGTTTGAAGAATCTGTCAGGGAGCATATTTCACTAAGGGTGCTGAGCACAGAAGCACATAGACATCAGAGCTATGGAGAGCTATGAACTGTGGTCTTTTCTTCCCAATATTCAATTCTCCCGGTTGTTTTTCTATCACATAGTATGCATCACCATCATTAAATCATCTCCCTGGTTGCTACACATCTACATTCTAGCCATACAGAAGGTCAAGTTGAAGACAACCACTGGAAAATTTCCTAATTCTAGTTAACCCTAAAGTGACATGTTTTAACTGAAGTTCCATGGCAATCACTGGTTTAATACCCATTTGGCATTTAAAATATCCTTAGATAATTTTAAATTAAGGAAAATAATTTATGTGAAAGCTGTAAAATGATAGCCTGGCACTTTTTCAAAATATATCCTAGAGTCTAACAAACATGAATAATATTAATAAATATTACATGTTAAAGAGAACTGCCTAGTAAAAGTGGAGAATAGACAAAAAAATAATCTTTGGGGATATAAAACAGAATAGTAGTTTTCTGGGAAAAGGGAAGGCTGGGGAAAGAGGATTGATTGACAGCATAATGAAAAAAACATGTTAGAGTGATAGACATATTCTGCTTGGAGCTTGGCTACAAGAGTGTATCTATTGGTCAAAATTTATCAAATTCTTCATTTAAAAGGTATGAATTTTGTTGTATGTAATTATAATTCAATGAAAAATGTTAAGTAGTTATCTTTATCAAAAAAAAAGTTCCTAAAAGCTCCTAACACATTATTGTACACTATAAATCTCCAGGAAATGGATATAACACCTTATAAATGCATAGAATTCTATTTTCAAAATGTTCTAAGATTGTAGTATCATATGAAAAACTCCAGTGTTGTTATATAAGATTTGCTTCTGTTTCCTACTATTATATTAGATTCTCCAGGGCAGAGACTAGTTTTATGACTGTCTGTACCTGCAATGTCTGGCATAAGGTCCCAGAGATGCTCAGTGAATGTGTCTTGTTGCTGAAAATGATGATGCAAGTAAAGAGGATACAAGATGCTATGATAAAAGTCAGGGTAAGTCATTTGCCCCAGGTCAGAGGATCAGAAACATACAGCCTAGCCCCAAGCATTCTGTGTGGATTCTCCTGCCTGCTGCAGAGGCAAGAGAGACTAGTTTAGTGTAAAGGTTCTATTTAGTAACTCTCAGATCCCATGGGGTGGCTGCCGTCTCTACTCATTCAGGAGTTCATGCTGCCACTTTCTGAGAATTCACTCTCCTTTAAAACACCCATAAAACATTCTAGTGGGAGACACTGGGGAATCCACAGTGAATAAAACATGGTATTTACCCTTAAAAAAAAAAAACAACTCATGGTCAAGTGGGGGGGTAGTGTGATAAAGAGATGACTTAAAATGCAGTGGAGTAAAAGCAAGTGCTGTGTGAACACAGAAGAAGGAATAATTCATTTAACCCCAAGAGGATGTGAGGCACTAGCATTTGCCAATCAGAGACAGCTTTATTTTCAGTGGAAGATACTCCAAGCTGAGGGAAGATAAAGTTAAGACTTTTGGAAATAACTTAATGTGTCAAATGACTATACCTAATGTGATTGTGATCTCACACAAGTTAGTTGTCTTAGCCCCCTCATCCTCGTGTAAGCATAATAGTGATTTATGATATGTCCAGCAAATCTAGAACACAGTTTCTCAAAAAAGAAGGATACTGGATGATTTGAGAACAGATCACAGTGCTATTGTGGATCCAAGAAGAGGAAAAGATACTGTTTTTTATCTACATTTAAAATATTTATTTACATTTACTAATATGACAGAGGAAGAAGGAAAGAGAGAAATTAAAAAAAAACAACAACAGAGTATTGATCTGGCAGATCCAATACCAGGGAACAAAGTCAAAACCTCATGTTTTCAAGTTCAATGCACTAGAGTCACTGTACCACCTCCCAGGCTAATATCTCCCAAGAGAGTTGTAAGGATACTGACGGGACCATACGTGTATCTAGCATATCACTTAAGGGGGACAGAAAGATAGCTCACTTGGCCAGTGTGTCTGCTTTGTAATGCACATGACCCAAGTTCAAACATGGGCCCCATTACAGTGAAGAAAACTTTCTATACTATGGTGTCTTTCTTCTCTTCCTCTCTTGATAGATGATAGGTAGATAAATAGATGAAAGATAGACAGATAGATATATCCATGATAGAAAGTCAGCCCAGAATGATGACTCTTTGGCAATAACAATAACAACAAATATATATATATATATATATATATATATAGTGACTATATATATATATATAGTGACTATATATATATATATAGTCACTTAAGCCTTTCTCATATAATTAATAGTATACTGGGTTCTCAGAAAAGTCATGATGAATGTCTGCATGAAAAGACCTAGAAAAAAAATACATCATGATTTTTCCAACCATCCAATGCAAGCTTGGTGTTATTCAGTATTTCTCCAGAGTTTGTTTTCTTTCCCCAGACACACTGTGAGCCATATGAGGACAAGATCCTGATCTCACACAGCAGATAACCAACTACATACTAGAGCCACAGAATATTCTTAATGTGGATTCCTTGATTAATTTTAATATCATGATTTGAATTCCTTCTATCTTAAGTAACATTTAGAAGGTTTAATGCAGTTATATATTAAAAGATAGAGATCAGAAATCTTAGATCATGGGATTTTATATTTTAGGCAAACACTGAGAGAAAAAGTGTTGGTATTTGCTAGAACGTCTTACATTCTAGCATCTCAGTGGTAGGTGTCTCTGTGGATGTCAGGAGAAGTCTCTGAGCCATTAGCAACACAAATGAAGATTATAGGGGCTTACATAGAAATCCCCACAAAACATACTAGATGACAGGAAAAAAACAGATGTAATGAGAAACTGAAAGTAGGATAGAGAAATGGAATTGATAGAGGCAACCAGTGCACAGATCTGTTTATCTAGTGGATTCAAGCTCCTCTTTGGAGACCACTGGATTTAGTGGCTCAAAGGAAAAAAATAAACACAAATAAATTGAGAAAAATCAATGATGACTTTGTAGACTATTGAAGAGTTGACTTGAGTTACTTTCATTTTCTGTTGCTAATCTTTGCCCAAAAGTCGAAACATACACCACAAACACATTTGGATTCTTGTGTATCTCTTCACCTTTTAAGATTCACAAATCCATGATACTGCCCTCCAGACCACACAAACCCTCTTCACCCTCACAAAGATAAATTTCATTTCAACTCAGCAATCAGCCATCATCTATTCTCAGTGGAAGAGTATATAGCATGACCTCCCTTGAAATATTAGCTCTATTTACACGGGGTTGTGTGGACCACATTACTTATGAGTCACCAAGGGGAAACAGAGCCTCCAGTAGATAAAGCGATCAGCACGAAGCTCTGTAAATAAATCTGAAATTTCAATGAAGGTCATGCCAGGCCTGATTTATTCCTCAGCACTTTATGAAATAATGTTGACCAGGTAAGTGGTTTTCATTTTTTTTCCATCTGAGTATAGGAGAACATTTTAGCTCTAAGGAGCTTGTCATGCAAGTAGCAATGAGCATCTGGCTACAGAGATAATACGGCCTGAAGGAAATAGCCTTACTCTATTGCATTAGAGTCTAAACACTGAAAGGACAAGTCATATCACAGCACTTTCGTTTCTTTTTCTTTTTTTTCTTTTTTTTCTAATTTAATATGGTGATAACAAGTTCTTATAACAGAACTTAATTGAGGAGCTATTTCTCAACCACAGAAACTAGAACAACATACTCTATGCTAAACCTGAGGAAGATGGGTCGATATTGGGGCAGCTTGGAACGTTCCTACTCATGAACACAGAATGTGAGCTCAGATCTACAGAGATGCAGAGGTCACATAGGCTCCTAAGCTGAATATGGGCCTCAGACCACATCAAATCTATGGGGTTTATAGTCAACAATATTTATACACCTTTCCCATATTAGGGAGCTACTCTCTTCCCTGATCCAGCTTTCTGGTCCGTTTCCAGCCATGACACCATCTCCCCAGACAATAACTTGGGACCCACCTGCATATCAGATTTCAGGCTCAGGGGAAAAAAGAAAAAGGGGAAAAAAAAACTAGTATAGCCACAAACCCTTTGGAATATAACTATAATATGCCTACAAGTTATCTATAAAATGGAGAACCCCCCCCCCAACTCTTCATCTGCACTATTCCAGCCTTTAGGTTCATGACTGGTCAACAATTTGTTTGGCTTTGTATGTTAACTCTCTTTTCAACCACCAGGTTCCAGATGGTAGCATGATGCTGATCAGACTTCCCTGGACAGACAACCCCACCAATGTGTCCTGGAGCTCCGCTTCCCCGGAGCCCTGCCCCACTAGGAAGGGAGAGGCAGGCTGGGAGTATGGAATGACCTATCAATGCCCATGTTCAGGGGGGAAGCAATTATAAAAGCAAGACCTTCCCCCTTCTGCATCCCACAATGACCTTGGGTCCATACTCCCAGAGGGTTAAAGAATAGGAAAGCTATCAGGGCGGGGGATGGGATACAGAGTTCTGGTGGTGGGAATTGTGTGGAGTTGTACCCCTCTTCTACTATGGTTTTGTCAATGTTTCCTTTTTATAAATAAAAAAATAAAATAAAATAAAGGGAGTATCTGCCAAGAGGGAGCAAGGAACAGAGCATGAGATTAACTGACGTGAAGGAGCTGAAGATAAATATCGTGTGGTGCCTGAGACACCTGTATTTCACTGAGAAGTTAAACCATGAGGGTGGCATATTGATAATCCCAACCAATTTGGCAGATGAATAATAATTCAATCAACCCATGTAAAACTAAGAATTTTCTAAGGATAAGATGGTGGGTGTGTGTAGAAATTAAATAAAGGCACAAAAAGTACCCAAAAGCAATTCAATACAGTTGAATTTTGTTACATAGCCATTCCAGTGATGCAAAGAATTTAAGTTTGAATTTTTGGTGATCAAACACTATGTATCATGGCACCAAGAAATAGCTTACTTGGCTGGGCATGCACTTTACTATGTGTGAGGCCCTCAATTCTAACTTAAAGATGGCATGTGAGCTCCATGGCACTGGGTGAAGCTCCATGGATGGTTGAGTAGTGCTATGGTGTCTCTCCTCCATCCTTTTATCCATAATAGAAACAATGAAAGAGTTAGCGACATGAATATGTAAAGACTCAGCTACACACACACACACACACACACACACACACACACACACTTTCCTCAAGTGGAATTTTCTATGTTTTTATACATCTTACATAGTTCACATATCTAAGGAAACTCAAAAATCCAAAGGACTGTCGTTCAAGCAGGAAAGAATGTGATACTGCTAAGAGATTGTGAGAAAATTATTGAGAAAGGTAAAGAGATAACTAGGGGAGTTAAAGATAAAAACAAGAAACGGGTTTGGGCGGTAGTACAGTGGGTTAAGTGCAAATGGCACAAAGCTCAAAGACTGGCAGAATAATCCCGCTTGGAAACCCTGGATCCCCACCTGTGGGGGGGGTCTCTTCACAGGTGGTACCTGCAGATGTCTCTCTTTCTCTCCCCCTCTCTGTCTTCCCCTCCTCTCTCCATTTCTCTCTGTCCTGTCCAAAAAAACGACATCAATGACAACAATAACAACTACAACCATTAAAATAAAACAAGGGCAACAAAAGGAAATAAATATTTTAAAAAATAAAAAAGTCTCATCTGTCAGAAAGCAAAGGATAAATTCATTTAAGACACTTGTGTGGGTTCACAAATTGACCTGCCCACCTAAAACTGTGGTCCACCTAAAACTGGAAAATGTGGATTTTGTTACATGGACTCATTGATATTTAAATAGATTTCCTTATCTTCACTCTCTGACAATCTTGCAATTATTTGCATTTTCACTTTTTTTTTTCTACATATCTTCTCCCATGGGCATGACCCCAGCCCATAAGAAAGAAGAACTCAGAGTGTCACTCTTTCTTTTTGTAGCAACTCTGATCTCCAGTCGGGTCTACGCAGCATTCTGGATATAATGTATATGGTAATTTTGTTGGATTTTCAGTGCTTTGCTTACAAAAGTTTCAGAACATTTTAACCCGATAGGGCATTAGCAAAAACCTGAGGGCCCGTGAGTTGTCATGCTGAGGCGCTCGCCTGTATCTTTCTCCCTTTTTTCCATTTGATCAGGCTTTATGTGTGCTTTGATCCAGGCAAAACATAACAAAGATATTTTTCAGTTGCAGAACTCTAGCTATATATCCACCGGGGTAAAGCTAAAACCATCATTAGGCAACAATGATGCTTTGAAATTCTGGCTGTAGAATTTTGTGGAGCATATTCTCCTTCCCCTTTATGTGAATAAAACCCTTTAGAATGCTTCATATTCACAGGCCTCCTGGTTTCCCTATAACGTGGTCTTGCTTTGTTATTCCCAACTTGCTGCTAAAGAAACAGAGGACAAGAGTGACTAAGTAACTTGCCCCAAGTTATTCACATTGATTAAAATGAGAATATTAAACCATTGTAAAGATCGAAATGAAAGTTGTCTGCAGGCCCAGGCTCTTCCTGTGGCAATGCTAATACTTATTTCCTGGCATGCTTTCTCCCTCAGCTACCTAAAACTAGTTCTTGTTCTCTTTGTGGAGAGATGACACCACTTGTTCCAAACTAACCTTGTGTGAACTCTCAAAAATTCCAAATAAACAAATAAATATGGTGTTCAAGATCCTGAATGTATATTCTCTAAAAAATTATTAGTGATTTAATAATAATAAACAAGATTGTTAGATAACAGGGGTACCATTCCACAGTTCTCACCACCAGAGTTCTATGTCCCACCCTGCTCTTATTTATTTATTTATTTTGCCTCCAGGGTTATTGCTGGAGCTCAGCACCTGCACTACAAATCCACTGCTCCTGTGACCATTTTTTCAATAGGACAAAGAGAAATTGAGAGGGGAGGGGAAATAGAGAGTGGGAGGGAAAGACAGCTGCAGACCTGCTTCACTGTTTGTGAGGAGTCAGGAGCCTGAACCAGGATACTTGCGCAGGTACTTGGGCTTCGTACTATGTGCACTTAACTCGGTGTGCTACTGCCTGACCCCCACTGCTCTTTATATTTTAAAGCTATCCAAATTGGTAAAACCTTAAAGATAATATCAGGCTCCTTAATTCTCCCATTGTCTAAAATGATGCTTGTCCTACTTCACAGAGCCTATGCAATAGTCATTCTGGTAGTTGATAAAAGATACTACTACATTTATAGTTTTAAAAAATGGACTTTTTTCATGCTTGAAAACTCCTGAAACATGAATAAATCTTTCTAAATTGGATCTTTCCAAATGATAAAATGAGAATTCTAAATAGCATGCCTCTTGATAACAATTCCAAATTAATTTCTATGATTCTGCTGTTTTTGCCTTCATTTCTTTGGGGGTACTAAAAGTTTCCTCCAATTTTCTGCTCTTTTTCCCCTGCATCCAACTTTTATTTAATTTTCCTTCAACCCTAATCCAAGAATTTCAAAAACTCTGTAAGTGAAATTTAGAGAGGTTACTAAATGTGTCTACTGCTAATTATCTGTCTACATTTTAAAACATGTATTTCAAGACATTTTGAAACAACACTAAAAATCCTAATCATGGGCTCTTCAGTATGGATATGGTGTTTTCTTCAATGTATGGAACAAAGAATAGCCAAGCATATATTTCTAGCATCCGGAAATAGAAATAGGATGGTTACAGTCTTTTTGCTTTTAAAGAAATTGAAATTACACATAAAAATCCTAGTGAAAAAGGAGAAATGTTTGTCGCTGACATTACTCACTTTGTGTCAGACAGTACATTCAACTTAGCTGTGAGAATCTGAATTTTAGCTCTATCCCTGCTATCTCAATAGATATTAGGTGAAAACAAAAAGGACCTCTAATGTTCTTTCCAGAACTAACACTTCCATGTTTGGGGGCCAGGCGGTGGTATGCTGAGTTAAGCGCACATAGTGTGAAGAGCAAGGATCCTAGTTTGAGCCCCCAGCTCCCCACCTGCAGGGGAGTCACTTCATGAGCAGTGAAGCAGTGAAGCAGGTCTGCAGGTCTCCTCTCTCTCTCTCTCTCTCCCTCCCTCCCTCTCTCTCTCTCTCTCTCTCCTCCCCTCTCAATTTCTGTCTGTCCTATCCAAATTTTTTTTTAAAAAAAGAAAGGGAAAGAAAGGAAGAAAGAAAGAAAAAATGGCCACCATGAGCAGGGGATTTGTAGTGCCAGCACTGAGGCCCAGTAATAAACCTAGAGACTGAAAAAAAAAAAAAAAAAAAAAAAAAAAAACCTCACCAAATTGTAAGTAGGGCACCAAAGTAAAAACCCTGTGGTGAGGGGTAGACATGCAGCTTCCTGGGATAGTGGGGGGTGGGAGTGGGTGGGAGGGATGGGACACAGTCTTTTGGTGGTGGGAATGGTGTTTATGTACACTCCTAGTAAAATGTAGTCATATAAATCACTAGTTAATTAATATGAGAGGGGGAAAATTAATTGTATGTCTCGAAGTTTTTTAAAACACAGACTGAATCTTTTTAATATATAGGCTGTGTAATTGATATACAGACTCTCTCAAAAGCCTAGACCAAGTAGATCAGAAACAACCAATAGCACAGCTATATACAAGATACTGGGTACTATACAGCAAACCCTAACAAAAGGACTTTTCAAAGTTAACCCAATTACCAAATAATGTGATGATAACATTAACTATCGATTATCTTTTTGAACCCTAAGACAGCAGGAACCTCACATCTCCACTATAGAGGCTCTACTTCCCCCAGTCCTGGAACCCTTGGAAAGAGCCCACTTTCCCGTATGTCTCTCCTGATCCATATCAAATAATACTGCATCTGCCGATCACAACCTAATCAACACAACGATTGCCACCTCAACATGCTTCACCTCAGACTGTGTCCAGAGACTTCACGTGTGGAATGACAACCCTTCAGCTTCATTACTCAGGTGAGACCTTTCCTTTCATAGTATACTCTAATTCCATCTCAGGTGGTTCACTTTCTAACCAAGTCCCAAAACCTAGATATACACCAGGTTCTGTGAGAGAGAGCATATGTTCACACGTATCCATAAACTACTGCAAAATATATACCTGAAAGCAGAAATACACTAGAGTTTGCAGTGAGTACCCCCCTAACACTTCCTCTCCACTATTCCAAGCTTTGGGTCCATGATTGCTCAACAATTTGTTTGGCTTTGTATGTTAACTCTCTTTTTAGTCACCAGGTTCCAGATGTCATCAGGATACCGGCCAGGCTTCCCTGGATTGAAGACCCCACCAATGTGTCCTGGAGCTCTGCTTCCCCAGAGACCCACCCTACTAGGGAAAGAGAGAGGCAGACTGGGAGTATGGACTGACCAGTCAACACCCATGTTCAGCGGGGAAGCAATTACAGAAGCTAATCGTGTTTAATCAACTTGTTTTAGTAATCTTCAGTATCTTTTTTTGTTATTATTGTTGTTGTTTTTAAAGGCGTGATTTTTTATGTTTAAAGTAGAATTTGGTGTTTGGTGGAACTCAGACTAGAGCAATCTTCAGCACTACACAAAAATAGTGTAAAACTTTTTTAGATCAGACTGATTAAACACGATAATGTCATACATTCCCTTCCTTGATTACTGTTTTAATATCGATCACAATAAATTATAGTTGCTTATAACAATCCTACCCATTCCTTCTTCCCTTTAGTTACTTCTTTCCTTCTTTCTTTCATAAGTGAGAGAAAGAGACCACAGCACAGAAGCTTACTTCAGTGTTATAGGGGCTGAGCTTAAACTCGAACTGCACACATGACTATACATTATCCAAATGAGTTATTACACTAGCCCAATGATTTTTATTACTTGTTTGCACTATTTTTTTATAAAATGTTCTGGAAAGCTAGTTATTGTCTGGGGAGATGATGTCATGGCTGTGAAAAGGACCAGAAAGATGGATCAGAGAATAGTAGCTCCCTAATATGGGAAAGGGGTATAAATATTATAAATATCAATTTGATATGATCTGGGGCCCATAATTAGCTTAGGAGCCTGTGTGACCTCTATATCCCTCTAGATCTGAGCTCACATTCTGTGGTCATGAGTAGGAACATTCTATGCTGCCCCAGTATCGACCCATCTTCCTCAGGTGTAGCACAGAGTATATTGTCCATCCTCCCTTCAGAGGATGGAACATTCTCTACCATTATTGATCCAAGTTGAGGGAAAGCTCCATTGGGGGCCCACAAAGAGGTCTATTTTGTTGTTAGCTCTGGAGTGAGTAAGAGAACTGTAATAGGAAGGAAGTGAGGAGGGTATCTAAGTGCTGTGTCACAAATATTATGATAGCTTGTGTCTTCATTTCCATTGAACTCTTGAAACATTTTGATTTCTTCCTTTACTTCCTCTTTGACACAGCAGTTTTTGTGGAGTGTACTGTTGAGCTTCCACATTTTGGGACTATTACTAATCTTTTGTTGACCGTTAAGTGTTAGTTTAACTCCACTGTGATCTGAGAAGATGCTTGGGATGATTTCAGTGCTCTTGACTTTGCTGATACTGTCTTTGTGGCATAACATATGGTCTATCCTTGAGAATGACCCATGTGGATTTTAGTAAAATGTGTATTCCAGTTTCTTGGGATGAATGACTCTGAAAATGTCCAACAGTTGTAGTTTATCTATCTCCTCATTTAGCTCCATCATGTCTTCATTAATTTTCTGCCTGGATGACCTGTCAAGTTGAAAGAGTGAGGCGTTGAAATTTCCCTACTATGACTGTGTTGCTGTTAATATATTGCTGTAGCTCTTTCAGTAGATGTTTTATGGATTTAGATGGCTTCTCATTGGATGCATGAATATTAATAATTGTTAAGTCCTTTTGATTGACTGATCCTATGAGCATCATGTAATGTCCATCCATATCTTTTTAAATTTTATTTATTTTAAAGTCTATTGTGTCAGATATGAGAATAGCTGTTCCTGCCCTTTTTTGTGGGGCCCTGGTTTGTATGATAGTTTTACATCCTTTTCCTTTGAGTCTGTGCTTGTCTTGTTGAGTTAGGTGTATTTCCTGTAGACAGCATATTATTGGGCTGTGTTTTCTGATCCATCTTTCTACTCTGTGCCTTTAAATACGTGAATTCAGGCCACTGACATTTATTGATATCATAGATTGAAGATATTTTAATGCCATTCTTGTAGATTTTTAGAGTGTTCTGATATATGGCCTATTTATGGTGGTCTGACTGTTTAGAGGAGACCTTTCAGAACTTTTTTCAGGGCAGGTTTGGTGATAGTTGATTCTTTCAACTGTTGCTTGTCTGAGAAGATTTTTATGCTTCCATCTAGTCTAAATGACAGTCTAGCAGGATACAGTAGTCTTGGTTGAAAGCCATCCTCATTGAGTACTCAGTAGATATCTTGCCATTCTTTTCTGGCTTGTAGTGTTTGTCTGGAGAAGTCTGAAGCTTATCTTATGGGTTTCCTCTACAGGTGACTCTGTTTTTCTCTTGCAGCCTTCAGGATCCTTTCTTTATCCTTATTCCTGTTCATTGTAAATATGATATGTCTTGGTGTATTCATGTCTGAGTTAATTCTGTTGGTACCCTCTGGGCTTCTTGAACCATTATGTCTTTATGCTGAATAGACTAGAGAAGTTCTCAGCTATTATGTCCTAAAGAATGCTTTCTTCCCCTCCCTCTCTTTCTTCCTCTAGTAAGCCAATATTGCATATATTATTTCTTTTAAAGTCATCCCATAGGTCTCTATTATTGTTTTCAGTATCTCTTAATCTTTTTTTGAGATCTCTTATTTCTTTTTTAGTTGTCTCTAATTTGTCCTCGATCTTGCTAATTCTCTCTTCAGCCTCAAAGATTCTATTCTCTCTCCCCTCTACTGTTCTCTGGAGTTCATCTATTTTGTTACCCTATTCTGATACTGTTTTCACTTGTTCAACTAGTTGTGTTCTTAACTCAGCTATTTCAGCTTTCAGCTCTCTAATAACATTGAGATAATTAGTGTTTTCTTCCAGGGTCTCATTTGTTGTTTTTGCATTTCTGATGACAATTCTGTCAAACTCTTTACTCACTACTGTGATTATTTCCTTAACAATTGTTTGGATGTTGACTTCACTATTTTGTGCTTCAGCCTTTGGGGGATTTTAGCTGAATTTTTGTCCTGGTTAATTTCTCCAATATTTCTTCTTGTTGGTTTAACCAGTCTATATAGTATGTTATGAGGTCCCTCTCTCAGTTCTTTTCAAATTGCTGATCACACTTGCATGGATTGACTTCTGTATAAGTAAGGTACTTAAAGAGTTCTCAGTTGTGGAAATTAACAGTTGTTTCAATATTATTTCAATCCGTGAGTTGGAGCACAGAGGCTGTTAAAAGCCTCTTTTGTTCTTTTTCTTCCCTGTAGGCTATGGGAGCCTCAGGGCTTTAAAACTATAAGTAGGCTTCTTAGCTTAATCCCTCACTCCTGACCAAGAGATAAAGCAGAGTGGGGGAGAGATAGCACAGTAGTTATGCAAAGGGACTCTCATACCCCAAGGATCCAAAGCTCTGCACTCAATTAGCTTTTCTGCCAATCTGGACAGCACTGCTGGGCCCTGTGAGTTCCTAAACAAGTCCCATTTATAGTCTGTAGGTCCTAAGGCAATTATTCACCATGTTCTCATCAGAAGAACAATGTGGAAAGGCTCCCACTATATAGCCCCACTGCTAGGTCACAGAGGTGTAGCTCTTCTCCTGAGTTTCCTGGTCAGTTCTCTGTTCCCAAATGTCAGCACAGGGTCTTCCCCCTGCTGCTCCAGCCTATCAGAGTAGTAGCAATGGAGAAAGACAATTGCATTTGGTGAGTCTTAAGGGAGTCCTCTCCTCCCTTCAGCATTCTTTTTGTTACTAAAACAGACTGGAGGTGGTGCCTCAACTGGTAAACTGCCGAACTGTTACCAGCCACTCAATCTCTCCTTAGGCTCCTCCCTGTCCAGGAGCCACACATGTTTGCA
Source organism: Erinaceus europaeus (assembly GCF_950295315.1). Classification (NCBI taxonomy): domain Eukaryota; kingdom Metazoa; phylum Chordata; class Mammalia; order Eulipotyphla; family Erinaceidae; genus Erinaceus; species Erinaceus europaeus. The sequence goes on from NC_080176.1 coordinate 56,936,929, forward strand.
CTCAACGGTGGTTTGGTGGTTTCCTGAAGTCATCCTAGTTAGCTGACTCAGGAGAGGAGAGTAGGGGAGAGGAAGATAGGGGAGGGGAGGGGAGGGGAGGGGAGGGGAGGGGAGGGGAGGGGAGGAGAGGAGAGGAGAGGAGAGGAGAGGAGAGGAGAGGAGAGGAGAGGAGAGGAGAGGAGAGGAACACAGCTGCTGCTGCTCGTAGCCCTGCCTCCAATTTTTCTTTCTTTCTTTCTTTCTTTTTAGCTATAATGTGGCCTCTTCCTAGCCACAGGCAGTACTCTCACTACTTCAATGAAATATGTGAGCTCTTTTTTTTTCCTTAACTTCTCAGAAAACTCAGTCATTTGGATTTTCATCTACTTGGATCAATTTCTTCAGGAACTTATCTTCTTACCCCACCTTAAATATTTTGGCTTCTAGTTCCTCTTCCCTTTTCATTTTACTCTGTCTTTTTGGGTAAACTCACACATCCTCATAACTTCAGATGTTCCTGTCACATGACAGTTCTTTGTCTTCACACAAATCTTTCTTTTTAGTCTCAGTATTAACATACCATTACAGTAAACATCTCCATCTGAACATTATAGAGGCTTCTCAAATTCAAGATGTCAATAAATAAATAAATAAGAACTCATCACTTCACTTCCACTGAATATGAACCTTTTTGATTATATCTCTGTGAATTTTAATGCCATTTTATTCATTGTTCTAAAACAGAAACTTGACAGTCATAAATAATTCCTTCTTAACTTTTTCCTTTTGCCTACTTCCAATTTAACCAAACACCAAAGTCTGCTGTTTTACCTTCCTCTATTACATAAATCCATTCATCTTTCTCTACCCCGCAAATTATAAATTAACTCAGTATACCATCTTTTACTAAAACTATTTTTTCAGTTTACTCTGTACATTAGAAAATATGGTAGAATCCAACCCAAAATGCAATACATTACTTTCTTCTCATGAGCAAGTTATTTCTATAGTCTAAACATGTCATATTTATATAATGTAAGTTTCCCTTTGTATTCAGATTGATTATAAACTAAGAAAGAATCTTTTGGATTACACTGTTGGGAGGGGTGCAAACTGGTGCAACCCCTATGGAAAACAGTATGGAAAGCCCTCAAACAAGCAAAAATATAAGCACATGATGATCCATAAAAACCTTTTTTAGGCATCTATCCAAAGCACTTAAAACCATTATTTCCAAGTGACATATGCACTCCTATGGTCATAGATGCAGTAAACACAATATTAAATAGAGAAGCAACTTAAAATGTCCACTGACAGATAACTAGATAAAGAAATTTTCAAATATATGCTTCATGGAAATCTGTTCTAGGGCTAAGGAGATAGCATAATGGTTCTGATGTCACAAGTTCAATCCCCAGCACCATAAGCCAGCACTGAGGAGTGCTCTGGTTAAAAAAAAGGGGGGGTGAGAAAAAGGAAATTACTCTGAAATTTAAAAATATGATATTGTGTCCTACAGGACAAAATGTATGGAGCTGGAGATGATTCATTCAGTGAAATAAATAAGGAGGTGAAAGACAACTATTGATAGTTTCATTCATATTGGAACATAAAGACTTGAAACAGACAAACTTAAAAAAGAATATAAAAAAGAAGTAGCCAACCTGCTTCTAAGACTTGTGAAAACTATGGTGGTTATTGATTGAGGGTGAGGGCACATAAATTTGGTGGTGGGTATAATGTGGAACTATACCTATGTTACCTTATGACTTTTTAAATATTTTTTATATTAATTTTCCTATTTGTTGCCCTTGTTTTTCATTGTTGTTGTAGATATTGTTGTTATTGATGTCATCATTGTTAGATAGGACAGAGAGAAATGGAGAGAGGAGGGGAAGACAGAGAGGAGAAAAGAAAGATACCTGCAGACCTGCTTCACCACCTGTGAAGCGACTCCCCTACAGGTGGGAAGCCGGGGGCTTAAATCAGGATCCTTATGCCAGTCCTTGCACTTTGCGTCATGTGTACTTAACCTGCTGTGCTACTGCCTGACTCCCACTTTATGATCTTTTTGACCACTATTAAATCACTAGTGAAAACTAAAAAAGAAAAAAATTAAGCTTTTATAATTCAAGACATTATCACTGTAATATAAAGTCTAAATTCTCAAGTATGACACAACTGTGACCACTACTTTTTTGCTGTTGGAGTTCATTTTGTGTCTAAGAAATTTCACTTAAGTAGTATTCTTCCATCAGAATACAAGTATTACAGCAGAATAAAAGTATTACAAGTAGAGAACCTGAAGTCAATATGCTTATGCAATAAAGTTATGTGACATGGGAAAGATAATTAGCATCCCTCAGTCACAGTCTACACATCAATATATGTTAATAATAATAATGTTTATCCCCCTAAAACAACCAGAAGGACAGAAATCACTAAAGTTAGAGCAGAAATAAACATCGAAAATAAAAGAACCATACAAAAGATCAATGAAGCCAAATGTTGGTTCTTTGAAAGATTAAACAAAATTGACAAACCCCTAGCCAGACTCACCAAACAAAAAAGAGAAGACTCAAATTAATAGAATTGTAAACGATGGAGGAGATATCACAACTGACACCACAGAAATCCAGAGAATCCTGCGAAACTTCTATAAAGAACTATAAACCACCAAGCTAGAGAATCTGGAAGAAATGGAACAATTCCTAGAAGCATATGCACTTCCAAAACTGAACCAAGAAGAACTACAAAATCTAAATGCACCAATCACAGACAAAGAAATTGAAACCGTTATTAAGAATCTCCCCAAAAACAAAAGTCCTGGACCAGATGGCTTGACAAATGAATTCTACAAAACTTTCAGGAAACAGTTAGTATCCATACTTCTTAAGCTTTTCCATAAGATTGAAGAAACAGGAATACTCCCTTCCACCTTTTATGAAGCTAACATCACCCTGATACCAAAAGCTGATACGGACAGAACAAAAAAGGAAAACTACAGACCAATATCTCTGATGAACATAGATGCCAAAATATTAAACAAGATCTTGGCCAACCGGATACAGCAACATATAAAAAGATTGTTCATCACGACCAAGTGGGATTCATCCCAGGAATGCAAGGCTGGTTCAACATCCGTAAGTCATCAATGTCATTCGCCACATCAATAAAAGCAAAGCCAAAAACCACATGATTATCTCAACAGATGCAGAGAAAGCCTTTGACAAAATCCAACACCCATTCATGCTCAAAACTCTACAAAAAATGGGAATAGATGGGAAATTCCTCAAGATAGTGGAGTCTATATATAGCAAACCTACAGCCAACATCATACTCAATGGACAGAAGCTGAAAGCATTCCCCCTCAGATCGGGGACTAGACAGGGCTGTCCACTGTCACCGTTACTCTTCAACATAGTATTGGAAGTTCTAGCCATAGCAATCAGGCAAGAGAAAGAAATCAAAGGAATACAGATTGGAAGGGAAGAACTCAAGCTCTCACTATTTGCAGATGATATGATAGTATACATAGAAAAACCTAAAGAATCCAGTAGAAAATTACTGGAAGTTATTAGGCAATATAGCAAGGTATCAGGCTACAAAATCAATGTACAAAAATCAGTGACATTTCTTTATGCAAACACTATATCTGAAGAAGAAGACATCCAGAAATCACTCCATTTACTGTTTCAGCAAAATCAATCAAATACCTAGGAATAAAGTTGACCAAAGAAGTGAAAGACTTGTATGCTGAAAACTATGAGTCGCTACTCAAGGAAATAGAAACTGATACCAAGAAATGGAAAGATATCCCATGCTCATGGATTGGAAGAATAAATATCATCAAAATGAATATTCTCCCCAGAGCCATATACAAATTTAATGCAATACCCATCAAAGTTCCACCAAGCTTCTTTAAGAGAATAGAACAAACACTACAATCATTTATGTGGAACCTGAAAACACCTAGAATTGCCAAAACCATCTTAAGGAAAAGAAACAGAAATACAGGCATCACACTCCCAGACCTTAAACAATATTATAAAGCCCTCATCATCAAAAGAGCATGGTACTGGAACAAAAATAGGCACACAGACAAGTGGAACAGAATTGAAAGCTCAGAAGTAAATCCCAACACCTATGGACATCTAATCTTTGATAAGGGGGATCAAAGGATGAAATGGAAAAAGGAGGCTCTCTTCAATAAATGGTGCTGGGAAAACTGGGTTGAAACATGCAGAAGAATGAAATTGAACCACTTTATCTCACCAGAAACAAAAATCAACTCCAAATGGATCAAAGACCTAGATGTCAGACCAGAAACAATCAAATACTTAGAGGAAAACATTGGTAAAACACTTTCCCACCTACACCTCAAGGACATCTTTGATGAATCAAACCCAATTGCAAGGAAGACTAAAGCAGAAACAAACCAATGGGACTACATCAAATTGAAAAGCTTCTGCACATCCAAAGAAACTATTAAACAAACAGAGAGACCCCTCACAGAATGGGAGAAGATCTTCACATGCCAGATATCAGACAAGAAACTAATCACCAAAATAGATAAAGAGCTCAGCAAACTTAGCACCAAAAAAGCAAATGACCCCATCCAAAAATGGGCAGAGGAAATGAACAAAACATTCACCTCAGAGGAGATCCAAAAGGCTAACAAACATATGAAAAACTGCTCTAGGTCATTGATTGTCAGAGAAATGCAAATTAAGACAACACTAAGATACCACCTCACTCCTGTAAGAATGGCATATATCAAAAAGGACAGCAGCAACAAATGCTGGAGAGGCTGTGGGGACAGAGGAACCCTTTTACATTGCTGGTGGGAATATAAATTGGTACAGCCTCTGTGGAGAGCAGTCTGGAAAACTCTCACAAGGCTAGACATGGACCTTCCATATGATCCAGTAATTCCTCTCCTGGGGTTATACCCCAAGGACTCCATAACACCCAACCAAAAAGAGGTGTATACTCCTAAGTTCATAGCAGCACAATTCATAATAGCTAAAACCTGGAAGCAACCCAGGTGCCCAATAACAGATGAGTGGCTGAGAAAGCTGTGGTATATATGCACAATGGAATACTATGCAGCTATCAAGAACAATGAACCCACCTTCTCTGACCCATCTTGGAGAGAGCTAGAAGGAATTATGTTAAGTGAGCTAAGTCAGAAAGATAAAGATGAGTATGGGATGATCCCACTCATCAACAGAAGTTGAGTAAGAAGTTCTGAAAGGGAAACTAAAAGCAGGACCTCACCAAATTGTAAGTAGGGCACCAAAGTAAAAACCCTGTGGTGAGGGGTAGACATGCAGCTTCCTGGGCCAGTGGGGGGTGGGAGTGGGTGGGAGGGATGTGTCACAGTCTTTTGGTGGCGGGAATGGTGTTTATGTACACTCCTAGTAAAATGTAGTCATATAAATTACTAGTTAATTAATACGAGAGGGGGAAAATTAATTGTATGTCTCGAAGTTTTTCAAAACACAAACTGAATCTTTTTAATATATAGGCTGTGTAATTGATATGCGGACTCTCTCAAAAGCCTAGACCAAGTAGATCAGAAGCAACCAATAGCACAGCTATATACAAGATACTGGGTACTGTACAGCAAACCCTAACAAAAGGACTTTTCAAAGTTAACCCAATTACCAAATAATGTGATGATAACATTAACTATCAATTGTCTTTTTGAACCCTAAGACAGCAGGAACCTCTCACATCTCCACTATACAGCCTCTACTTCCCCCAAGTCCTAGAGCCATTGTATAGGGCCCACTTTCCCATATGGCTCTCCCAATCCATATCAAATAATATTGCATCTGCCGATCACAACCTAACCAACACAACGATTGCCACCTCAACATGCTTCACTTCAGACTGTGTCCAGAGACTTCACGTGTGGAATGACAACCCTTCAGCTTCATTACTCGGTCACCAGGTTCCAGATGTCATCAGGATGCTGGCCAGGCTTCCCTGGATTGAAGACCCCACCATTGTGTCCTGGAGCTCCGCTTCCCCAGAGACCCATCCTACTAGGGAAAGAGAGAGGCAGACTGGGAGTATGGACTGACCAGTCAATGCCCATGTTCAGCGGGGAAGCAATTACAGAAGCCAGACCTTCTACCTTCTGCAACCCACAATGACCCTGAGTCCATGCTTTCAGAGGGATAGAGAATGGGAAAGCTATCAGAGGAGGGGGTGGGTTATGGAGATGGGGTGGTGGGAAGTGTGTGGAATTGTACCCCTCCTTCCCTATGGTTTTGTTAATTCTTTCTTAAAAAGTTAATAATAGATAGGAGCAGTGAAAGTGCGGGAGGCGAGTGCTTGAGCTCGGCGGCGCAATCGGAGAGCAGGAAGAAGAGAGGTTCGACGGCATGTTGCTGGCCATGGCGCAGCAGCACGAGGGCGGCGTGCAGGAGCTTGTAAACACCTTCTTCAGTTTTCTTCGACGTAAAACAGACTTCTTCATTGGAGGAGAAGAGGGGATGGCAGAGAAGCTGATCACACAGACCTTTAGCCATCACAACCAGCTAGCACAGAAGGCTCGGAGAGAGAAGAGAGCTCGGCAGGAGACTGAGCGGCGGGAGAAGGCAGAGCGGGCAGCCAGGATGGTGAAGGAGGCCAAGTCAGAGACCTCTGGACCCCAAATCAAAGAGCTGACTGATGAGGAGGCAGAGAGGTTGCAGCTGGAGATTGACCAGAAAAAGGATGCTGAGAATCATGAGCTCCAGGTCAAGAATGGCAGCCCTGACTCACCAGGAAAGCAGGATGCTGAGGAAGAGGAAGAAGAAGATGAGAAGGACAAAGGGAAACTAACGCCCAATCTTGGTAATGGAGCAGACCTGCCCAATTACCGCTGGACGCAGACCCTGTCAGAGCTGGATCTGGCAGTGCCCTTTCGTGTGAATTTTCACCTGAAGGGGAAGGATGTGGTGGTGGACATCCAGCGGCGGCACCTCCGGGTGGGACTCAAGGGCCAGCCGGCCATCATTGATGGGGAGCTGTACAACGAAGTGAAGGTGGAGGAGAGCTCGTGGCTCATTGAAGACGGCAAGGTGGTGACTGTGCATTTAGAGAAGATCAACAAGATGGAGTGGTGGAGCCGCTTGGTGTCCAGTGAACCTGAGATCAATACTAAGAAGATAAACCTTGAAAATTCTAAGCTGTCGGATCTGGACAGCGAGACACGCAGCATGGTGGAAAAGATGATGTATGACCAGAGACAGAAGTCCATGGGGCTGCCTACCTCAGATGAGCAGAAGAAACAGGAGATTCTGGAGAAGTTCATGGATCAGCATCCAGAGATGGATTTTTCCAAGGCCAAATTCAACTAGTTCCTGTGTTTGCCTCCCTGAATTCTTTGGGGCTGAACACCAAGTCATTCACCTTCCTTTCTGAATCCTTCCCCGGGACTTGGGGGCCTCAGGGCTAGGGCAGGCATGAGACTGGCCCAGGCACTCGGGTCCCAGGGCATCACCGGAGAAGTGCTAGGGACTTTGGTGGGGAAACTCATGTCCTCCCAGTTGGCCTACAGTTACACGTTAAAACTATTTACCCAGCCCCCCAAAAAATTAATAATAATATTTATCCCCAAAAGACTACTGTCAGAGTATAATTTATTAATACAAGTAAAGGACTTAGGTAAATGCCTCCACATCTGTTGGTCTTTTCTATTGTCACTTTAGTCTATTTATCTCTTTCTCCTACAGTTTCCTAAGCTAGCTATTAATAACTCAATTTTTTGTTTGCTTTTTTTTTTTGGCCACTAGGAATACTGTATCTGGCATATTCATTTGCACCAGGCCTACATAACACCTATATCCATAGGCAGGCTTAATAATGAAAACATTTATTTCCATATTTCTAGACAAAAGAAAAATGGTTGTCTAACGATGACTTCATCCTGTCAGGGAGTCTGCCATCTCTAGTACTAAAAGCATTTCCTAAAATACGCAAAGAAACTTTCTCTAAACAAACTGTTCTCACCTTCTCACATCTATACTATTTTTCATTTTCTTTCTTTTTTATTATCTTTATTTATTTATTGGCTAGAGACAGTCAGAAATTGAGAGGACGGGGGAGACAAAGAGGTAAAGAGACAAAAAGACACCTGCAACCCTGCTTCACCACTCGCAAAGCTTTCCCCCTGCAGGTGGGGATTAGGGGCTCGAACCTGGGTCCTTGCGCATTGTAACGTGCACTCAACCAGGTGCACCATCACCCAGCCCCTCATTTTCTTTTTTTTACTTTAGAACACGTAACATATTTCTATCACAACCTAGGAGAATTCACTAAAATTAGTTGTTTTTGGGTCATCTCCCATCTAATAGTGAGATTTGTGAGGAAAAGATTTATCGTTAATTTTTAAATTTCTAGCTACTAGCTTGGGATCTGTCTCATGAAAGATAATTCAATATAACTGTATTTTATGAATTAATAAATATATGTTGTAATTGTGTCCAAACAGGAAGTATCTGAAAAATGTTAACACCCCAAGGGAACGTTTTGCTAATTATACAGTATCCAGAATACATTGGAACTTCCAATAAGACTGAATCCACAACTGATTTTCATGGCTAGTTTTACCTGCAAATAAATAATACCCAGTTGAGAGTGGTTCAAATTGTAAGAATACCACTGATTGCTCATTTCACAACATTCAGAGTTAGATAGCCCCTCCATATTGGTGAACCAAAAGAAAGATAAGAAGGGCACAGAAAAAAAAAAAAACCTTTTCTCTCCTGTGACTGAGAACTCAAACTGCTTTCAGGTTTCTCTCTTCTCTTTTTAAGTTTCTTAAGAATTCCTCTCAATACTACTTGTCTACAATTTGCTTCTATTGTATAGTTCATTTCACAAACAGATGCCAAACTTGTCTTAGGAATTTGAATAATATCTCATACACATATGTATTTGCCACTTAAATAATTATTATGCCCAGGTAGGCACTCATAGCATTTGGCTAACTGATTGACTCGAGATTCTACCCACATCCTGTACACAAGTAGTTAAGACAATGTACATCCCTTATTATAAAATGTAGATTGTAGGTAGGGATTGATATATCTATTACTTCTCCAGAAAAATAACCCTAATATATTTGCATTTTCTTGGTTCTAAAAAGTATTGCTGCATGGGTCTCTGGTGAGGATGCATTTCAAGTGAATTCCTCAGCCCTAGGGTTGTCAACATTGCCACAATTTTGTCTATGTAGAGTAGCTCTTTTCCTTGCCCATCCTCAGGAAGATAAAGTATCTTATCCTTCACCTGGCTGAATATGAGTGGTGACCTCTGGTCATCACAACAGAACAAAATGGGGGGGGGGGAGGCAGTGGTGCACCTGGTTAAATGCACACATTACAGTGCACAAGAAACTGGGTTCAAGCCCCTGGTCCCCACCTTCAGAGGGAAAGCTTTACAAGTGGTGAAAGAGGGCTGCAAGTATCTATCGTTTTCCCTCTATCTCCCTCTCCTCTCTCAATTTCTCTCTGGCTGTATCCAATAATAAATAAATATACATAATTTTATTTTTTTTTTGAAAAAAGAGAGAGAGCAAAGTGGTGCTAGTATCTTGCCTGACATAATCCTTACCTGGGCCAGCAGTTCTTAACTCCTTCCTTATAGATCCCATGTAACAGGTCCATGTTATTCTGATAGATAAGGAGTACTAAGGCTTTGAACACATGAAGAAAATCAACATCTTCAAAATATATACTCCCAGCTATGCTCTGGGTACAATACTACAGTAGTACAGCTGTTGTCTGTTTTAGAAATTTCTAGTGAAAATTCTCCAGCAGAGTTAGAGTCTTACCAACCCACTGAACCATGGTGGATGATAGGATTAGAAAGTTTATTAAACCACTAAGTTCGGTGTCAATTTGAAAGAAGCCATATCTTCTGATATAACTCTATCTTCATTCCCATCTCACCTGTTTTAAATTATATCAGTACCTGTTTCTTCCTTTCAAAATCAAACCCACTTATCAAAGCTCAACCAATGTAGTCCCTCTAGTCAACACTAGCTTCCCTTTCCTATGTTCAACATAATATACTGTCCATATATTTATGGTATAAAGTCTCACTATCTTGGAACATATTAATAGAACAAGGTATCTTCATTAATGGATTAATTGTGAAATATCTGAATACTTCGTACATTCCAACCAAAAGGTAGCGCAACTCAGTATTTGACCGTATAGTAACGACTGATGTATATAGGTGACAGACACAGGCAAGATTTGGTGACAACATTACCCCTGGAGCCCCACATGAACATGGAAAAGTAATGGCAGGAGAGGAAGGAGTTGGACAATGCTTCAGGCCAAATCCAGCACCAAGAGAAAGAATATTTCCTATAAAAGAGGGTATGTGTGCAAGCTAATTTCCCAGAGATGAGATGTGGCACAATGCACCTGGGAAACTACAGCTATTTTTGCATTACCCAAATGTCAATCAGGAATTCTAGGGTGCCTGGAAGAAGAAAGGAGAAGAAATTATATTAAAGGACTGAAATTGTATGCCCAAAGGACCCTATAAAGAAACTCAAAACTGAAAAGAAGAATCACTAGACTACTTACCCAGCATATGTATGATGGGTTGGGGTAAAGAGAACAAGTCTGAGAAAAGAACGTGTGATTAAATCCATAGCAATAGTTCATCCCAGAGATAACAAGAAGGGCAATGCCCATCTTGATGATAGAGAATCAATCTAACCCAACTCCTGTGGGTGCAAGAGGGGAAGGAAAAAAAACTCAGGTTGATAAGAGCTTTTCCGTAAGCTCCCAAAGCAAAATTTGAAATAAAATTCAGAATAGGAGATTCTTTACTTTCTACCCTATAATAAAATATTTCTAACTTTCTAGATTATTCACCCTTTAGTAAACTAATCAAATACTACTTTATATGCTTAATAGCACATAACACACACACTTATAAACAGTGAGCGAGCGACTGACAATATTAGTCAACTTTAGTTGTGATATCTCATATTCTGGGAATAGTAAAATAATCATGTAAATTATATTGCTACTCTAATATTTTTCAAAAAACATTTTATGACTGTATAGGAACTTGTAAAGGCATTACACTATTTTAAAGAGTGTTAAGTTTGACAGCAACAATAAATCAAAGTATTTTTATATCTCCCACATGTATAAATATAAACCCTATGCTGCTGTTAGGGATCAGCTCTGTACTGGTCCCATAAAGATTTCCCAAGATCATTCAGGATCATAGCTGGCTGTCATTGATCATGTCTTCTGAATTGTAGGATGCATTTGAACTTTATGAATACTTTCATATGCTTTTTTTTTTTTGCCTCCAGGGTTATTGCTGGGGCTCAGTGCCTGCACCACAAATCCACCGCTCCTGGAGGCTATCTTTTTCCCTCTTGTTGCCCCTGGTCTATAGTTGTTGTGGTTATTATCATTGTTGCCACTGATGTAATTGTCATTGGAAAGGACAGAGAGAAATAGAGAGAGGAAGGGAAGTCAGAGGGGGGAGAAAGACACCTGCAGACCTGCTTTACCGCTTGTGAAGCGACCCTCCACCCCTGCAGGTGGGGAGCCAGGGGCTCGAACTGGGAAACCAGGATCCCTACGCTGGTCCTTGCACTTAGCACTGTGTGTGCTTAACCCACTGTGCTACCGCCAGACCTTATTTTTCTTTTCTTTTCAATACTGATTTACAAAATTACAAGATAACATGGGTACAACCCTGCACCACTCCCATCACTGGAGTTCTGGATCCCCAATCTCTCCATTGTAAACTACAGCAGTTCTCTAAAGGTTGCAGATATTGGTCCACTATTATTTCTACAACCGTCTTTATTTGTGTGTGTGTATGTATTTATATATTTGAACTTTTTTTTGGTTCCATTTTTTCTTCCTTTTTAAGTCACACATACATCTAATACATTCAAATATCCCTCCCTTTTTCCTCCTCGCTCTCTGGTTCCTGATGGAGTTGGAGTTCAAAGTCTTCTGTTCATCTTACCCCTATCATTTCTCCTCAACTTGGAATATGGATCAATATTGTTTTGGGGGTGCAGAAGGTGGAAGGTCTGGCTTCTATAATTGCTTCTACACTGGACATGAGCATAGGCAGGTGGAGCCATACTGCCAACCTATTTATTGGGTAAGGCTCTGGAACGGTGAGGAACCAAGACACATTGGTGAGGCCACCTGCCCAGGGAAGTTAGGATGGAATCATAGTAGTGTCTGCAGCTTGGGGACAGAAGGGCAGCAAGATGCAAAGTGAGGCAAAATGACTAATGAGTAGGAGACAAAAAGTAGAAGTAAAGCAGGTGAGAATAGGGATTTGGGGGTGAAAAGAAACTAGGAAGTCCAGTCTAGGCATGTTCTTAGGGGCCCATGACTATTGTAGTTTTTTGCTTGAGTTTGATGGCTAACACGGAGTTGGACAAAAACATTTGTCTGGGAGAATGGTGTCAGAGTAGAGAAAAGGGCTAAGAAGTTGGAGTAGAGCAGAGAGTAGCTCCCATTCTAAACAAACAAAAAAAAATCTATGAATAAAATGAACTGTTTACCTCATCCACCTAATCAAGAGCGTGTGTGTGTGTGTGTGTGTGTGTGTGTGTGTGTGTGTGTGTGTGTGTGTTTAACACAAGAGCCTGTGCAATATCTGACTCCCTGTTAGTCTGAGCTTGCAATTCATGGTCACAGCTGAAAACATTGCAAGCTGCACTCAATTCAGGACTAGTCTTCCTCAAGTGGCAGGCTGGAGCCTGGGGGTGTCCCTACCATTGCCACTTTATTGTGAGGGCAAGGTCCTGGAGAGGCCCACAAAAGGGCTTACTTACTTACTTTCTTTTTTTTTAAGATTTTATTTATTTATTCATGAAGATAGGAGGAGAGAGAGAGAGAGAGAACCAGACATCACTCTGGTACATGGGCTGCCGGGGATTGAACTCAGGACCTCATGCTTGAGAATCCAACGCTTCATCCACTGCGCCACCTCCCAGACCACAGGGGCTTACTTTCATAGGGTTTTTCTATGTGGGTTTCCAATATGTTAATATTAATTTCCCCAATGAAATAGTATCAAATTGTGTAAAATGGACAGTAGACATATGTTCGGCTCCTTTTTCCTTGAAAATAGCTAGGACAGGAGAATAGTTAATGACTATTTGAGCAGGAAATTTATAAAAAGAGTATTGAACCTATCTTCACTTTCAATGTATTTATAAACAAAGACACAGAAAATAATTAGATAGTGGAATTAGACATAATTAGACATACTATAGTGGAAGAATGGTGAGCAGATTAGTATAGTATTTTATTGTATTTACATTCCTTTTTTACCAGAACACTGCTCAGTTCTGGCTGAGGGTAGTGCTAGAGATTAAACCTGGGATCTCCTATGCTTCAGGCACAAAATTCTATTACATAAAGAGGTTTGCCACTATCCCTGCAATGCATCATATTCTAACTGCCATAGTAATAAATTCATAAATTTACATGGTACCATATATTTACAAGCACCTCCTATAAACATTTACTTTAGAAAAAGATACACAGAAATATAGAATAATTGAAAAATGTTGGAACTCTACATCATGAAATGAATAAACAACTTTATTCTAATTAGTCAAGGAAGGTTTCAGAGGTAATTTTGTGCTTCAGTGTGAGGTTTTGTAAAATAAAGCCTTTCACTTTACTCATCTTTGTGTGTGGTCTATATAGAATAATATCTCTCCCAGGGAATAAGAAGGATCTGGAAGATTTCAGAAGTTGATAGCAAACCTGACATGGAATTCAGAAAGGCAAACTAAAAGTAAAATAAAGATAAAAAATATTTTCTCTACTTCCTTGAATCTAGAAGAAAATTACTGTATCAACTTCAAGAAATAATAGAGCTTGATTTCTTAGAAAAAAGAGTATTATTGAACATGTGAGAATTAGTTCGATTATCTTTCTCACTTTCCTTAACACACCTCTTTGGAGATTAATGAGTTGAATCATTTCATTTTCTCTATTTCAGGGCCTTCTCTGCATAAACTGGGAGCTCAGCTAGCTAACCATTGGTGATGACTCAAAATAGTAAATTAAATAGAGGAGTCACAATACTGACTGGATCACAGAGATATCTCACAAGTCTTTTGTTATAGCAATAGTTTTTGTTTTTTTTAAATTTTATTTATTTATTTATTTATTCCCCTTTTGTTGCCCTTGTTGTTTTATTGTTGTAGTTATTATCGATGTCATTGTTGTTGGATAGGACAGAGAGAAATGGAGAGAGGAGGGGAAGACAGAGAAGAGGAGAGAAAGACAAGACACCTGCAGACCTGCTTCACCGCCTGTGAAGCGACTCCCCTGCAGGTGGGGAGCCGGGGGCTCAAACCTGGATCCTTTTGCCAGTCCTTGAGTTTGGCGCCACCTGCGCTTAACCCGCTGCTCTACCGCCCGACTCCCCTCTACTGCCCGACTCCCTGCAATAGTTTTAAATAATGGATCCTGTTACAGTTCCATCATTCCCTTTGCTACCACAAAAACAAGGATTGTCTTTTATGCAGAGTACAATAAAAAGCAGGTAGTAGACTTCCAGTACATGAAATACACTCTACAGCATTTTCCATGTTTTTTTTAAATTCAGTTTTTATGAGCCTGTGTAGCTTAGAGAAATGTGGCTAAAGGTACAAGGAATTCTGGGTGCTTAAAATGCAGGCTGATAGAAGCTCATGAATTATAGGGATGGACTAGACCTTGGGAATCAACTTGACCAACATCTTTCTTTCAGTAGGAAATCGAGGTCTAAACCAAATCCATGCATGACAACATAATAAGTGAGTATATTTTGGTATTTGTATTACACCAAAGTAAAAGAATCTGGGGGTAGGTGAGGAGGGGTTTCAGGTCCTGAAACATGATGTCAGAGGAGAACCTAGTGGGGTTGTATTGTTATGTGAAAATGTTATGCATGTACAAAACTACTGTATTTTACTGACTGTAAACTACCAATCCCTCAATAAAGAAATTAAAAAAATAATAAGTGACTGTGTTTTTATGGAAGAATCAAGTAATATGGGAAAAGGAGCAGGGACTGAAGGTGAGTATCTGGGGACACTGGTTACTATGGGGATGAATATTCTCATATACCTGTAACAACAAGTTCACAGCATTTTAGTGTTCCCAATGTCTCACCAAGGAGAGTTTTGGTGTATAATCCACTATTCTAGTAACAGATATACAGGAATAGCATCTGAATTACTGATTCTCTGTACTGTCTTAGCCAGTTGGTCAGGTTCAGTGGAAGTAGTCAATAATAAAATTTCACTTGTCAGCTACAAATGAACAAAAAACTAACTTCAGAAAATGGCAAATTTAATTCCCAGCTCCAATCTACTCTCTCCTTCCCAGTTACTAGTTCATATAATAACTAAATAGAACTTTATTTTTTAATGTTTTTAATTTAATGTGAATGAGGTAGAAAGATTCACAGAGAGATATCAGAGCACCACTCAAGTCTGGTATATGCAACACTATGGAATTAGCCCTGGATCCTTATTCAGGCAAAGAGCTTTGAGGTTTAGAAAAGAAAACATACTGGGGTCGGGCGGTAGTGCAGTAGGTTAAGAGCACATTGTGTGAAACACAAGAACATGACTAAGGATCCCAGTTCGAGCCCCCAGCTCCCTACATGCAAGGGTTGCCTCACCAGCAGTGAGTCAGGTCTGTAGGTGTCTATCTTTACTTCCTCTTCTCTGTCTTCCCCTTCTCTCTCGATTTCTCTCTGTCCTATCCAAAAACAATAACATCAATGCCAACAGTAACAATAACGGCAACAAAAAGGAAAAAATGGCCTCCAGAAGCAGTGGATTCGTGGTGTAGGCACTGAGCCCCGGCAATAACCCTGGAGGCAAAAAAGAAAGAAAGAAAGAAAGAAAGAAAGGAAGGAAGGAAGGAAGGAAGGAAGGAAGGAAGGAAGGAAGGAAGGAAGGAAGAAAAGAAAAAGAAAAGAAAAGAAAAGAAAAGAAAAGAAAAAATACTAATGAACCTAACTTCTGTTTATTCCATTTCTCTCTCTCTGTAATGAACATATAACATTCTGTTCTGGAATAATTAAAATCCTACAGTGTCACAAAACTCTTATTATAATGTTTTATTTAACTTTACTTTCTTTTCTTTTCTTTTTTCTCTTTTTTTTGTGCTACCAGGGTTATTGATGGATCTCACTGGGCGTCTCCACAGTTCTCGGTGTCCATTTTCCCCTTCCCTCTCTTCCTTCTTCCCTTCCTTCCTTCCTTCCTCTCTCCCTTCTTTCCTTCCTTCCTTCCTTATTTGTTTCCCACTTTTTTCTTCTTTCCTTTGTTTGGATATAAACAAAAAGAATGTGAGGAAAGGGGGAGATAGAAAAGGAGAAAGGGAGGCACTTAGAGCACTGATGGACTGCTCATGAAATATCCACCTCAACCCACCCCTGCAGGTGGGGAAGAAGCTGGGAGCTTGAGCCCAGACTTTGTGCATGGTCTTTGTGTGTGCTCAGCTGGGTACACTGCTGCCATCCCCTCACTGTACTGTTTTTTAAACACTTAGAGACAAGAATCTCATTGAGTTCATGGGTAATCAGCTCTCAGCTTCAGTAGCATTCCATAGCTAGTGCTGGGAAACCTAAAAGTGATCAATCTACTTATGAATTCTGTGCATCATCAGATTAAAGACTGTGTGAATCATACTTTATTTTTACATGGTGTTCGAGATACTTTCAAAATCAAGAATGCTAAAGCAACTTAATGGTTTTAACACTGTTCAGTACGTTTTCTCCATCATAACTCTTTCTACATTGACTGTGTTTCTAAGCTTAGAGTGTGGGGGGTGGGGTGGGGGGGAATTATATATGACTGTAGGATTTTTTTTTTTTATGCTGGGCATGTCAGAATATAAGGTCTTTCTTCATCCATTAAGAAACATAAGCTTGGTAAAAGAAATAACTACAAAATGACTAAACAAAAATGGAAATATTGCTTTTTAAATAATTCTCCTATTGTACAAAATTTCAACTTTATATTCATTTCATTTGACTACTTTTTAATCTCAGCTTTTATGAGGACACTAATGACCCTCACAGATTGTTACCCTCCAGTGAAATAACAGAATTTTGGCAGAGTCTGGATTCCAGTTGAAGAGTTCTGAAACTCACAGTAAATCTTCCTGTTTTGTTGTTCTTCAAACTAGGCTTTGCCATCTGCCTTATGAATTGAATTTCTGTTGCAGTATTTCTCATGATCTAAAATATGGTTATTGCCATCCATAAACTGATGTTCCTGGAGAGTATTAATTAAGTCCGAAATATTGCACCAATGTGCACAGTGATATGCAACACGAATGGCATGGCACAACACGAACGGCATCGTTAGGATTACCTTCTCTGCATTCTGTGATAGCTCTCTCCCCAGATCAGGAAACAGTTTGGTTGGAGCAGTCAAGGAAGTGAAACCTGAAGACTTAAATTCAGGTGGATGAGATAAGTTGAAATAGATCTTATTGCTCCCAAATACTCTTGGAAATAATGGCATCTTGACATTTTATCAGTCACTCAAGTGGTCATTCTCAGCAGTATCAGCTAGAGCTTGAAGGATAGAGCTGTAAAGAAAAGACTGTCAGCCATAAACATTCCTCAAAACCATGAATACCACAAATGAGAGCTTAAGTAATGGAGGACACAATACCCTTGATATTTCAACAATTACCTGCAACAACAGGCTTTGCTCAATACTGTGGTCATTTTTTTTCAAAACCTTCACTTGTCAAATATAGACTGGGGTAACAGAAGAGGAACGAGAGAAAATAGAAATGGGGAAGGATGGACTGGTGCCCTTAGGTTAAAAAGTGAACTTTAGTTGGCTATATATTTAAGCTTATGGGACTTTTTCAGTGACAAAAAAAAAAAATTAAAATACCACTAAGATTGATTCGAGGACAGTAATATTATTCAGCTTGTAGTGAAGCTTTGAGATCATTAGAAAGTCATTTACACTGCTCAGCTGTTTCCTGTGTGGCCATTCCTGATGTCAAATTACGGTGGAGAAAAATAGCAGGGAATATGTTGCAGGGAAGAGAAGGTAGTAATGGATAAGAGTGTAAGTGTACAAAGGCAAAAGGAATTTAACTTCATTACACCTCACGAACATATTGCTGTGTTGCGGGAGAAGAAAGACTAATTTTAAATAGACTTGGTGCTATTATCTTGGCAACAGGGATGCAAGAAAATGAAAGGAAATTGAGTATACACCACAACTGAGTCACCCAAACTCAAGAGACAGCAAATGCAGAAAGGTTAAATGCTTCAGAAATTGCATTTGTGGAGTTTCTCAACACAAGAGATTAATGATTACTCAAAGCAATGGATAAATATTAGCTGAAGACCATTAGCTGAGGAAAACACATCAGTGTATCACAGTTCTCAGGGCTTATCAGATCAGTTTTAAATGGGTTTATCTTGGACTTTTCTAACATTTAATGAGGAACAAATTGTTTTCTTTTTTCTGTTTCCTCTACCCATGTTGACTTTTTGATACTACCTAGGAGAGAACAATTAAAATAAATGGGACTGTGACAAAGTGTTAATTTGCTTGTCTCCGAAGCAATTGGAAAAGGGTCATTTTATGATTGTTCCCTCCTATTACACAGTTTATCATAAGCACTTAGATTAAATAGTTAGCACTTGAGAGAAGAGTCTGAATGGTCATTTGGCTTTTTCTGCAGTCTTCACATACACCCCCTCCCCAACTACACAGTCTGTTTATATGAATCTCTCTTCTTTTCAGTAGTTCTCAGTCTTGATCAATCAAAATCAAATTGTCAGTCAATTACCTTTATATTTAACACTAACAGAAAATAAACACAAATACATACCATTGTCCATTTTTGTGCCGATCGTAGTGCAAAATACGCTAGAGATTTCAAAGAAAAAAAAAGTGCAAGTCTATCTTTAAAAATTTAGCACCTACTAAACTCTATTCAAAGGCATGCTAAAAACCCAAGTCTTATATTCTAAAAAAAGAAAAATAAATAAAGATGATACTATTCTTCCACCCACTTGATACATACAAGGAAAATTATAACCCAAAACATCAGAAGAAAAAAAACAAACATTGGGTGAAAACAGGAAGTAGTACCTGGTGACTACTGAAACTGAATGTCAGCTTTATGACTTTTGACTAGTCCTCAGTCAGTCTTGCTTGGTTTTCCCCTCTAACCATAATTTATCACTTGGTTCCCTAACCAAGTAATCATTTGTAAAAACACAGTTTTCTATATCTAAACTTCCCCTTGAAATTTGATTTCCTTTTGTTTTTTAATTTCTTTGTTGGGAAATTAATGTTTTACAGGTCCTGGAAAAGGATGACAGAGGACCTAGTGGGGGTTGTACTGTTATGTAGAAAACTGAGAAATGTTATGCATGTACAAACTACTGTATTTACTATCGACTGTAAAACATTAATCCCCCAATTTCCTTTTTTTTTCTAACTTTCTTTTTCTTTAGTTACAATCCCCAATTCAGTAAGGATTTTGGAATACCTAAGTCTTTTGATAGGCAGCAAAGAAAGCAGCAACCAAATGTACCCATTTTGAAAGTAGCAAGTGGCATTTCTGCTCTTTCAATGAACCATGCATTTCATCTTCATTAAAAGAATCATTTCTTTTATTCTATATCAGTAGCTCATAATAAGACTTCAACAGAGTTGTGTTTCTATGCTATGGCTTGGTTGACCTGTTAAACAACTTCTCATGACCCCAATATTTTCCTTTGTGAAGAGTACAACATGAAATAACTGGTACCACCCACACAAAAGCCTAAGATGTCATAACAAAAAAATAATAACATAGTAGAAAGCTGTGTACAGTTTTTATACACTGAGGAATAGCTATAGATTTGAATCTGAGTACATTTGTGGTCTGAAAGCAGGTCATGAGTAAAATAATATTTGAAAAGATTATTTCATAAGACAACAAAAGATAAGTTCCATTCAGTGATCAGGAAAAAGAAAAGAAAAATGTGTCCCTTCAAGTATGAAATAAATGAAATATTCTGAGTCTTAGCAGTAGTGACATTATCATTAACAGTAGAGGCTCCATATAGCCAGAACTCCCACCTTTTGCACCCCATAAAGGATTTTGGTCCATACCCCACAGAGGGGAAGAAATATTAAAGGAAGATGAACAGAGGTTTTTTAATAGCTGAGTGGTATTCCATTGTGTATAAAGACCACAACTTGCTCAGCCACTCATCTGTTGTTGGACCCCTGGGTTGCTTCCAGTTTTTGGCTATTACAAATTGTGCTGCTAAGAACATAGGTATACACAAACCTTTTTGGTTGGGTGTTTTGGGTTCCTGAGGATATATCCCCAGGAGAGGAATTGCAGGATCATAGGGTAGGTTCATTTCTAGCCTTCTGAGAGTTCTCCAGACTGCTCTCCACAGGGGTTGGACCAATTTAAAAGAGAGTCTTTTCAACAAATGGTGCTGGAGGAAAATTGTACTGAAACATGAAGAAGAATGAAATATGACCACAAAATATGTCCATGCACAAAAGTAGCTTCAAATGGAAAAAAGACTGAGATGTTAGAATAGAAACCATCACATAGAAGAAAATAATGTTTGAACACCCTGAAGTTTCCTCAGGAACATCTTTGTCTGTGGTCCGGGAGGTGGTGTAGTGGCTAAGGCACTAGACTGTCAAGCATGAGGTCCTGAGTTCGATTCCTGGCAGCACATGTACCAGAGTGATGGCAGGTTCTTTCTCTCCTCCTGTCTTTCTCATGAATAAATAAATGAATTCTTTAAAAAGAAAGAAAGAAAGAAATAAAGAAAGAAAGAAAGAAAGAAACATCTTTGTCTAACAACAAAGAGACAATTAAATAAGGATACATTGGGGCTGGGTGGTGGCACACTTTGTTGAGTGCACATGTTATAATGCCAGTTTCTAGCCCCCAGTCCCCGCCTGCATGGGAAAAGCTTTGTGAGTGGTGAAACAGGGTCACAGGTATCTCTTTATCTTTCTCCCTATCACTCACTTCTCTCTCAATTTCTGGATGCCTCTATCCTATAAATAAATACAGATAATACAAAAAAAATTTTGAAGGATACACCAACTTGAAAAGTCTACACAGCAAAAAAAATCAACACCAGAACTGAAGAGGCCCTACTAAATGGAAAAGGATCTTTACAACCCATTAATGAACAAAGGTCTAATCATCAAAATATATAGAAAGCTCACAAACTAAGCAAAAATAAAAATAAATAAACAACTTGATTAAAAAATTGGGAGAGAATATGAACAGAAAACTTATCAAATAGGATGTCCAGATGGCCAACATACATATGAAAAAATACTCAAGGTCACTGATTATGAGAGAACTACAAATAAAGATAATAATGTGATACCAGTTCACATCTGAGAGCCTATCATACATATGAAAGGATAGAAACCACAGGTGTTGGTGAGAATTCAGGAAAACTGAACACTTCTCTACATTTATTGTAGGAAGATAGTTGGCCCAACCACTGACAGAGTGAAGATACCTCTGAACATGAGAAATGGAACTATCTTACAATTCAGCAGTCCCCCTCCCAAGGATATGTTCAAAGGAAACATAAATACCTGTCTAAAGAGATCAATATGCACCTATATGCATAGCAGCACTATATGTAATCGCACAAATATGAAAGCAAACCAGATACAAGACAGATGAATGGTTAAAAAAAAAAATGGCAGTAGAGATGGTGGTCACAAATCCTGAGCACACATGTTACCATGCTCAAGACCCTGGATTTAAGAGCTTTGGACCCACATTCAGGAGGGAAGCTTCACAAACAGTAAAGCAAGTCTGCAGGTTTCTCTCCCACCACTCTCAATGTCTCTCTGTCCTATCAAATAAAGGAAGGAAGGAAAAACAAATGGCTATTGAGAGCAGTGGATTCATTGTTCAGGCACCAGTGATAACCCTGGTGGCAAAAATAAGTAAGTAAATAAACAAATAAGTAAATAAATAAATGTGGTAAGTATATACAATGAATGGTTATTCATGTGTTTAAAGGGAAGTCATCTCCTTTACCTCAGTGTAGACAGAACTTGAAGAAAACATGCTATATGAGATCAGTCAGAACAATGATGATAAACACCAGGTGACACCACTTACAGGGGCAACTTAAGAAGAAACAAGGAGGGAGAGGCAGACTGCGGGATAAAACTTGAGCTAGTCATTATCTGTAGCAGCAAGACCAAGAAAGGGGAAAAGGAGGTCATGGCTAGAGAACTAAGAGGGTACTGGGGACCCAAGGTACAGTGCTGCTGAGGACAGAAGTTGGTGTGGGCTTGGTGTGCAGAAACCTCTCATGAAAGGATGAGAATTTGTATTCATGTGACAGCTGTCTTGTAAATCATTATTTCCCTAAGAAAATATAACTTTAAAAAAAAGCTACAACTAATAAAGTCATGGGCCCTTTGGAATATACCTAAAATAGACCTACTAGCTATTTACAAAACAGAGACCTCAAATCTTCATCTGCAATATTCCAGCCTTTAGGTTCATGATTGGCTTTTCAGCCATCAGGTTCCAGATGCTACCATGTTGCCAACTGGACTTCCCTGGGCAGACAACCCTACTAATGTGTCCTGAAGCTCCGCTTCCTCAGAGCCCTGCCCCACTAGGGAAAGAGAGAGACAGGCTGGGAGTATGGATCAACCTGCCAATGCCTATGTTCAGCAGGGAAGCAATTATAGAAGCCAAACCTTCCACCTTCTACAACCCATAATGACCCTGGGTCCATATTCCCAGAGGAATATAAAGAATATGGAATATAAAGAATAGGAAAGCTATCAGGGAAGGAAGTGGGATATGGCACTCTGGTGGTGGGAATTGTATCCCTCTTACCCTATGGTCCTGTCAGTGTTTCCATTTTATAAATAAATATTTAAAAAAAAAAAAAGAAGCTACAAAATCTCACATACCTATGAGTGCATCATTTGCTTTCAATAATCATTTTAAATATTTTAGTATTTATTTATTGACTAGATACAGAGAAAAATTGAGAGTGGAAGGGTGGAGAGGGAGAGATAAAAAGACACTGCTGCTTTACTACTTGTGAAGATTCTTCCTTGCAGGTGGAGCCCAGAGGCTTGAACCCGGGTCCTTGTGCACTGTAATCTGTGTGCTTAACTAGGTATGCTACTGCCCAGCCCCAGACATTCTAAGGAATGCTGTGTCTAATTGAAAGGCCAGTGTCTAATTGTCCCCTTTCAACCAGAATATGCCTATCCTTTTCTCATGATGCTTATAGCAGGAAAGAAAACATTAAAAAAAAAACTGACTGTTGTAAAAACTGCTTATAATCCTTATTATTCCTTTTTCCTTCCCACCTAGGTCATCTATTTGTGTTTACCTGCTTATCTCACTTTGGAATGCTGTTGACAAATACTCTTACTTCTTCAAAACTTCATTCTGACCCAATTAGGATCAGAGACCCTCTTGCCTCCCAATGTGTATCTTCACACATCTGCTTAGCCACGCTATTTATTTATTTATTTATTTATTTATTTATTTTTCCCTTTTGTTGCTCTTGTTGTTTAACATTGTTGTGGTTATTTATGTTGTTGTTGCTGTTGGCTAGGACAGAGAGAAATGGAGACGGGAGGGGAAGACAGAGAGGGAGAGAGAAAAACAGACACATGCAGACCTGCTTCACCGCTTGTGAAACAACTCCCCTGCAGGTGGGGAGCCGGGGCTCGAACCGGGATCCTTCTGCCAGTCTTTGCGTTTTGCACCACCTGCGCTTAACCCGCTGTGCCACCGCACAACTCCCAGCCATACCGTTTTTTATCTCTAAACTAGAACTCTCAGCTCTAAAGACTTAATTCTTAGGAGTCATATGATGTAAGGACCTAATGCTTCCTTCTCTATGTAGAGAAGCACAAAACAAGTTTACTAAAGAGTAGATTAGATAATCAAAACAATAATAGTATTTTCATAATCTAAAAAGGAAAATTCAAATTTAGAGGGTTAAGCAGTCAGTAGGAACAGTCAGATAAAATGCAAAGGAAAATCAGCAAAAGTCTAGAAACAAAAATTAGCATTTTGAGATAGAGAAAGGAGATTAAGCTATTGAATGTCAGTCCTACCCACAGAAGAAAGACACCATATTATAGTGTCCCCAGTATTACAGTGTTTCTATACTTACTTGAGTCACAGGACCACCTTGTTGGTCTTTTCTGTTTTTCCCCCACATTGATCTTTCTTACCTATACTTCCAGACAAATATGTATTAATGAAACAACTCTAAATTTTCTCTAAGAGTAGCTATAGAGTAGCACAAATGAAAGGTAAATTTATTGTATGCCTAAAGAAAATTGCCTGGGAGTCAGGCGGTAGCACAACGGGTTAAGCGCATGTGGCGCAAAGTGCAAGGACCAGTGTAAGGATCCGGTTCGAGCCCCTGGCTCTCCACCTGCAGGGGTGGAGGGTTGCTTCACAAGCGGTGAAGCAGGTCTGCAGGTGTCTATCTTTCTCTCCCCCACTCTGTCTTCCCCTCCTCTCTCCATTTCTCTCTGTCCTATCCAACAACAACGACATCAATAACAACAACAATAATAACTACAACAATAAAACAACAAGGGCAACAAAAGGAAAGAAAGAAAGAAAGAAAGAAAGAAAAGGAGATAGATAAATAGAAAGAAAAGAAAATTTCCTATAGATAGAGAAGTAAATTTAGTATGTGTAGTAATAAATAACTCAAAAAATAAAACCCAGCTTTCTGCAGTAGAGCTTGATGATTAAGAAGTTCTGCATAATGACTGATTAGGGAAGGAAAGGTTAAGATCTAAGTGTCGGGTTGCGGGTTGCGTGGCGGGGGAGAGAGAAGAGGCCAGGAACTTGTGGTGGAGTAAGAACGCAAATCTTTATTCACATGGACGCCCCAGAATTGGGTGTGAGCACAGCAGTTCAGGCCACATGGAGCTAGCAAAATGCCCACCTCCAAATATGTCCACCAGCCCTTCTCCAGGTCTGGTCACGGAAGAGAAAAAAAGCAAAGAAAACGAAAGCAGAAATAGGAGAGGCTTTTATGGAGGATTCTGGAAGTGGCAAGTCAGGACGGGATTGGCTAGGAAAGGGGGTAGAGAGAGGCAAAAGGCATGTTGGAAAGGTGGAAGCATCCTTAGCAACTGTTGTAATGGTTTTAACTGAATTAATAATATCCTGAGGGGCTAATGTGGTGGATATCTGTAAATAATACTTGCATGGAAGTATAATGGTTTGTGGTCCCTGCCAATGTTCGACCACATCTGCACAGTTTACCAACATCTAAGTTTGGAGATAGGGACTGAATTTTTTGCATTAAAAAAATGCAGATAGTTTATTGATAGAGCACCCGTCTTGCACACAAGAGATTCCCCCAGGTCCAAACTCTGGTCCTCAGATGAAAATCCTGAATGTCGTTCTTCCTTATCTATCTACCTATCTACTTATCTATTTCAAATACAGACACACTCAAAATAAATAAATAAATAGACCAGAAGGAAATGAAGTGAAACACAGATGCTTGTTGGGTTAAGGAGAAAGAAGAAAAGAACTAGAAGAAGGGAAAGAAATTCTAAGACAAGCACCAAAGTAAGAGAAGATTTTTAAGGAGATGTAGGTTTCATATTGGATTATAAAACTTTGCTTTGTTAGGGTGGACTCCGTCTTCCTCCCCAGACTTCAGATAAAGATCACAGAATAGAGAAACAATTGAACAAGTAACAACCTGAAAAAATACAAGAAAGAAAATGGCATTATTGGGAGACAGGCAGTAGTACAGCGGGTTAAGCGCAGGTGGCGCGAAGTGGGCGTGAAGCGCAAGGACCAGCATAAGGATCCCAGTTCGAGCTTCCAGCTCCCCACCTGCAGGGAAGTCACTTCACAGGTGGTGAAGCAGGTCTGCAGGTGTCTATCTTTCTCTCCCCCTCTGTCTTCCCCTCCTCTCTCCATTTCTCTATGTCCTGACAACGACAACATCAGTAACAATAACAATAATAACTACAACGACAATAAAAAACAAGGGCAACAAAAAGAAAAAACAAATAAATAAATATAAAACAAAAGAAAATGACATTATTCTGGAGATGAAAGAAAAGAGCTGAGATGTATGTTTGGATAGAGACTACTATGGAAATAACCTCAGAGAAACCACAAAATGGAAAAGCTGGGCCTCAGAGAAGGCATGAAGTGTGAGCCTATAACTGAAGTCTTGAAAATTTGGGGGAGTGCAAAAGATTTTACAGAGGGCTAGGCATAAGTAGTGATTACCACAAATATAGATATTTTAGTGTACTTTTAAAATAATATCAAAAATCACATATTTAATTCAGTATTTCAACCACTGTATGGCTGAGTGGGCAAATGTCCAATAGGTCAGTACACATTTGACGAGTGTCTTGTTAGTCACTTATGTGGTAATAAGATGACAGGAAAAGAAGAAATCATGTTAAGTGAGATAAGTCAGAAACAGAAGGATGAATATGGGATGATCTCACTCATAGACAGAAACTGAAAAACAGGATCAGAAGGGAAAAAAAAATCTATGCAGAACTTGGACTGGAGTTGGTGTATTTCACCAAAGTAAAAGACCCTGGGGTAGGGGGGAGTGCTCAGGTCCCTGGAATACAGGCAGAGGGGGACCTAGTGGAGGTTGAACGGTTGTGTGGAAAACTGGGAAATGTTATGTATGTACAAACTATTGTATTTTACTGTCAACTATAAACTACTAATCCTCCAATAAAGTTTTTTTTTTAAAGATGATAGGAAGAGACAAAAAAGTGTAAGAGATAAATGCATGAAGTTTGAATATAAGATCAAAAGCAAGACATTATGTGAGATAGGGCTAAAAAGCTGACCAGGATTTACCTTGTAAAGCAGCTGAAGCAAAGAGGCCATTGAGTTGATTAGGATGATCTGGGATGATAGTTCTTATAAGGGAGTAGATGTGAAGCAGATGAATATAAACAGAAGTGGGAGCTTTTTCTCATAGATCCTCAAATACTTGGCTAAGGAATAATGAGATTCATCAGTTAGGCTGAATAACGAAAATGACTTTTGAAAAGTCCTTAATCTAGAAGAAATATGCAGTAAAGATAGGATTAGAAAGAGAAGAGAGATGGGTAGATAAGTTATCAGGCATGAATATGAGAAGAGCCAAAATAGAACTGGCCAAATTTTGAACATCTTCTGTAATCACATATTCTTGTACATATATGATTCCATCCTGACTTCCCTGGGCAGACAGACTTACCAATGTGTTCCGAAGCCTTACCTCTCCAAAGCCCTCCCCCACTACGGAAAGATAGAAATAGACTGGGGATGTGGACCAACCTGCCAATGGTCCTGTCCAGCTGAGAAGCAATTACACAAGTCAGATCTTTCACCTTCTGCACCCCCATAATGAATTTGGTCCATACCCCCAATGGGGGAGAAATGATAGGGGAAGATGACCAGAGGGCTCTGAACTCCAAATCCATCAGAACCAAAGAGAGAAGAGAAGAAAGGAAGTACATTCAGAAGTAGGTAGCATCAGGTGCAGATGTCACTCAGAAGGGAAGAAAAGGGAGGACCATAGAAAAAAGTTTGTGTGTGTGTGTGTGTGTGTGTGTGTGTGTGTGTGTGTGTGTGTTTATAATTTATAAATAATAATCAAACCATATCTGTGACCTTGGGAGAACTACTGCAGTTTCTAATGAAGAGAATACAGAACTCTGGTGATAGGAATGGTGTATATCCCTGTTATCTCATAATTTTGTAAGTCAATATTAAATCACTAAAGAATTAAAAAAAATACAGGGCTTGGGTTCAAGTCCAATAGAAAGCTTTCTTGTCCATAAAACTACATGATACCTGCACCAATATGATAATGTACCAGGATATGAACCTACCTATCTTTCCTCCTCTCCCTTTGCTTTTAAACAGATTCAAGCTTGTTTTCCTTTTTCTTTCTTTCTTTCTTTATTTCTTTCTTTCTTCTTTTTCTTTTTTTTTTTGTTTGTTTGTTATTGCCAAGGCTTCATTTCAGGATGACATTTTCAGAAAGAGAAACAGAGATGTAAGATAGGCAGTGAGAGTGAAAGATACTACAATACCACAACACCAAAGCTTCTTTTAATGCAGGGGGAACCAGGTTTGAACCTGGGTCACACATACAGCAAAGCAGCTTGCTATTCTAATGGGCTTTTTTACTAGCCCTACACTGATTCAATTTTATAACCAACTCAAATCTTTTGCAGTGGACAAGTAAAAGCTATCTCTGTAGTAGCTACCCACATTGTACAAGTAAGAATAGTAACAAAGTTTTTATCTCTTTATCGATCCATACATTCCTTTTTACTTCCTATAACTTAAATATTAAAGTTAATATGGAAAATAAGATGCAATGTGAACAAAATGTGATCTCTCATTTTTTGTTTTTATGCTTTTTTGTACAATGTTTAAAGCAAGTAAATGTCTAAAAAATTAGTTTTTGAATAGGTCATATTCCTTTATGTTCTCATTTTATTATCTCAAAATTAACCAAATCTTATCACAAATTTGGTGCAGTGAGGGACCTGGCAGAGGTACACCTTATAGAGTTCACATATTATCTAGTTCTAAGATGCCCTGAGTCTCCACCTGCAGAAAGGAAGTTTCATAAGCAGTGGATCAATGTTGCAGAGGTCTCTCTTTCTCTATCCATCTCTATTTTTTATTGTCTCTATCCTTAAAAGAAGAAAGTGAACACCAGGAGCAGTGGAGTCATTCGTAGGCATCAAGCACCAATGGTAACCTTGTGACAAAATAAAAAATAAAGAAAAGAAGGAAAAAAGGGGAGAAGCATGGGAGAGAAAGGGAAAGGAGGCTAGAAGAAAAATATGGTGCAACTGT